>NC_073310.1:15752004-16049002 GCF_027595985.1 Sorex araneus
GCGCGGCGCGGCGGCATTCAACTTGACGGAAACCCCGTGGGGCAGAAGCTGCTCGTCCGAGCCTGGGGCTGACACCGGGGTGTGGGTCTGGGGTTGCGGGCGTTACCCCCGGGGGGCCCGGCCTTCTGGGTCAGGAAGATGGAAGCTGGTGAGCGCCCAGGACAGGGGGCTGAGGGGACACAGCTGGGGCTGGGTACGACTGTCTGCTCGCAGGACGTCACCCACAAAGGCCAGGCAGGGAGGGGGGACCCGGTCAGGGCCCTCCGGAAGCAGTGCCTACTGCAGTGAGGACTTCAGCGATGCAGGGGCAGCGGGAAAGAACTGCGGCTGCCGTTTCCTGCTGGGACTTCTCTGAGAGTGAGAAGGACCCGGGGCCCCGCGGGAGGTGAGGGCCAGGCCACGCCCCGAGTCCCATCCTGAGGCTGGGCCCAGGATGTGCCTGACGACCCCAATAGCCCAGAGGAGCAGACGCCGGGGGAGAATCATCTCAACATCCTCACCCCTGTTTTATCAGCCCACCTGCTTTAAGCTCAGTGAAAAAACGCTGTGCCGCCTCCCCCCCACCCCCGCCGCCCCTCTGTTAAAAAGGTGTGAAAGGGGAGAGGTTTTGGTCTCTCCGGGGAATTCCTCCTGCCCTCGGAGACCTCTCCCAGAATCCGTAGCTCCAAGGCTGTCTTTGCCCTTCCATTTCCCTGCTCTTACGGTCTGGTCTGAATGTGGCCGTTTGTTCTCCGCTCCCTTGCTTTCAAGTTTGACTGCTTGGGGACAAGAACCTAAGTGCCTGAATCTGCTAGAACATTCCGGCGAGCGGCTCTAACAAAGGTAGCACTTAGTGTGCGGATGGAAGCCCTCTTCTTATTACACCCTTCACGGCACAAGCTACACAGAGCCTTCCTTCCTTCCTCCTTTCTTCTTCCCTTCTTCCCTCCTTTATTCTCTTCTTCTTCCCCTCCCCCTCTCTCCCTTCCTTCCTTCCTTCCTTCCTTCCTTCCTTCCTTCCTTCCTTCCTTCCTTCCTTCCTTCCTTCCTTCATCTCTTCCTTCCTTCCTTCCTTCCTTCCTTTTCCCTCTCTCCTTTCCTTCCCCTTCCTTCCCTCTCTCCATTCCTTTTTCCTTCCCACCTTCCTTCCCTCCCTCCCTTCCTCCCTTTAATCCCTCCCTCCCTTCCTTCCCTTTCCCTCCCTCCCCTCCCTCCCTCCCCTTCCTTCCCTTTCCCTCCCTCCCCTCCCCTCCCCTCCCTCCCTCCCTCCCTCCCTTCCTTCCTTCCTTCCTTCCTTCCTTCCTTCCTTCCTTCCTTCCTTCCTTCCTTCCTTCCTTCCTTCATCTCTTCCTTCCTTCCTTCCTTCCTTCCTTTTCCCTCTCTCCTTTCCTTCCCCTTCCTTCCCTCTCTCCATTCCTTTTTCCTTCCCACCTTCCTTCCCTCCCTCCCTTCCTCCCTTTATCCCTCCCTCCCTTCCTTCCCTTTCCCTCCCTCCCCTCCCTCCCTCCCTTCCTTCCCTTTCCCTCCCTCCCCTCCCCTCCCTCCCTCCCTCCCTCCCTTCCTTCCTTCCTTCCTTCCTTCCTTCCTTCCTTCCTTCCTTCCTTCCTTCCTTCCTTCTTCCTTCCTTCCTTCCAAACAGGGAAGCACATTTTTATCCATTCCTAACCAAAATCACCACTTACTCTCGGAAGAAGCGGAAGACGCCTTCCTAGGCTCACTGTACTAACGGTGTGCTCCAGGCCCAGGGCAGGACGGGAGCTCGTGGCAGAGCCGAGGCCGGGATTCCCAGCCCACAAACCCTCAGCTGCGCCGGGGCCCACCTGCTCTCCAGATAATCAGGAGACGCGAAGACACGGGTATTAGTCTCACCGGGTAAGACTCGGAATAGTAGCTGTGCTTTAGAGAGCTCTCATCTTTCAGAAACACGGACAGGTGTATTTTCAGATAAAATGACACGGTGCCGACAATTTGCTTTAGAAGTGCTCCCGCAGGGGTGCTCCCTAGGGGTGCAGCCCGGTGAGTCTATCTCGCATCTGCAAGACCCTGACTGTGGCCCCCCAGCCCCGCCCACATTACGGAGAGTGACACCCCCTACCGCCTCCTGTGGACTTCCTGTCGTGCCTCAACAAAACGTGCGATGCCCGATCCACAGTGACTAAGCCACGATCTCCCGTACCACCACCAACAAATAAAAACACTCCAGCAGCGGGGGGTGGGGGGGCAGGAAATGAAGTGTATGCTTAGGAGAACAGACGGAACTTGATTAGCAAAATGTTTCTCACTGGGTTCTGAGGGTGGGGGTTCGGCTGCTATTCTTTCGGTCTGCGTGTGGGCCCCGAGAGCTCAATTAGATGATGAAGCGGGTGTGTGTGTGTGTGTGTGTGTGTGTGTGTGTGTGTGTGTGTGTGTGTGTGTGTGTGTGTGTGTGTGTGTGTGTGTGTGTGTTTGTGTGTGTGTGTGTGTGTGACCTTCTGGGAAACTCGTCTTCAGAGCTGAATGCCGATGGGGAAGTTGAAGTTCACTTTTCTACCTCCAGGACCTCGGCTGAGAAAGAAATCAGCCTGGCCGCCCGCCCCCGTGGCCTTCTCCAGGGCGGGAGGCGGGGGGTGGGGGGCGCCGGCACCCACAGGGAACCCACATGGTGCTTTGTCTCTGGGCTGTGATTTACTCGTAGTTCTGACATTTAATTTTACTTCCCATTTCCAAGGTTCTGAAAGGACAGGCTGATCGTCTGTGGCCAAGAATGATTGTTCGGAGGAGTGTCTCAGCCTCCGCCGAGTGTTTTCATCACCCCTTTTCCTGAGAAGGGCTCTGCTTTCTCCGGGGACCCCTTTGGCCAACGTTAGGGGCCCTTGATCCTCTCCCGCTCAACTGCTCAACTTCCGGCATCAAGTTCTCTCTCTTTCTTCACAGACCTTAACATGTGTCCACACGTAGGGCCGAGAGCTGGGGGAGAATGGCCGGAATCGAAGGCATGAGACCCACATAAAAGCCCCCCCCCCCGTTAGAAATACAGCCAAGCTGAGTTCCCCTCTTAACTCATTTTCAGCTTACTACAAATCCAGACGCAAGTCTCCTTTATTTTAGCCAGGGGAGCACAACCAAGGTATGGCGATACAATGTAGGTATGTAGATATGTATCGATGGTAGCCCTAGAGAATATCTACATGGATCTATGTCTTCATATAGATCTCTCCCTCTCCACCTTTGCTGTGGATATTTATAATCAAGGGGCTCCCAAGCAGTGCTCAGGAACTATGGGGGTCCCAGGGGTGATGCACAGCCAACCGGACCTTCAACTCAGCACAAGGGCCTGAGGATGAAATTCTGATCGGGCCCTGCAGTACCGGGGTACCCAGGCCACCCCAACGATACTAGGGGCATCCAGGGCACACCTGTTGGTGCTCAGGGGGCTCCAGTGAGGCTCCCGGTGGTGGTCTTGGGGACCACGAGGTGCTGGGATGTGAACCTGGGATGTCTACCTAACGGCTCGACCAGCTCCCAGCCCCAGGTATGGATGTTTCTAGATGCCAGCTAGTTCCAAAAAGACTAGAGTGACTTCATCGATGAGTATCTCCCGGGGAGGTAAAGTCTCCCCCAGGACCGGCTGGGTCCTCTCATTCTCCTGTCAGACCTGGGGAGGTTTGAGAACTTCCTCTTGGGGCCAGGGGCCTCTAGGGGGCAGCACTGGCCCTGGAACCAAAAAAGGCACTTCCCGGGTCTGTGCTGTGGATGGGCTCCCTTTCTGGAAGGGAGCCTGAGCGTCCTGGAGAGAAAGGTGGGGAGATTTGGGAGCCATTTCTTCTCAACGAGCACCGAGTGTACACTGTTGTGGAGGACCAGCCTACCGACAGCTCGGGGGGACAGATGGATTTGCAACCGTGCTGAATTTGCATCTTGGGAGCCACACAGTGGAGACCGGGGAAGTCCCAGGGGGCTCGGGGATGGAGCAGGAGGAAGGAGATGTAATCATCTGGGGGTGGGGGTGGGGGGCGGGCGTCACCTCTGGAGAACTCTTGAGCCATCAACTGTCTCTTCCGCTATCCGTTATCTTAATTATATCTGTCGACTTTCCCCTCCAAACCCACCAGGCCCTTCCTGGTCCTCCCCAGGGCTAAGTGGAGCCAAGAGTCTGTCATCTTCTTTCGCCTGCACAGCAATTTCGGGAGGACGGGCGGGCAGGCGCAGGACACGGGGTGCTGGGTCACGATGCGCCCCCAGGCCCTCCCTTTGGCCCCCGTTCGGAGCAGCGCGCCCCAGTAAGGGCAGGGAAGGCCTGCACCTCCCCCCGGCACCCCCCCCCCCCCCGCATAAACCCAACCCACTGGGCAACACCCCTGCTTTCTTCTCCCCTGATTTCACAAAACTGTATGTGTGTCAAGTATGCGGTGACATGACTGGATACACGGAGGCCTTGTGAAATGATCACCACAGCCTGTGAACATAAGCAATGTGTGTGTGTGTGTGTATGTGTGTGTGTGTGTGTGTGTGTGTGGAAACTGACTCTGCTACACTCTCTACACTCTCTTAGCAGATTTCAAAGTCAAATAAGCGTCGTTAACTGGAGTCACCGTTTTACACATGAGTTCCCCAGAACTTAATCCATCTTGGGGCCAAACTTGGGGGGGGAGTCAAGAGCTGTGGTGAGAGATAGAGAGGGCCTCATTGCTCAATCCCCGACACCCCCTGTCCCCCCGGGCCTCTCTCTGTCGCTCCCTCTTGCCCTGGCCCGAAGGCCTTGGCCCAGCGACAGGGCCAGGAGGTCGGCCGGTCGGGAAGCTCACTGACCCCCACCGAGGTTCCACAGCTCGCAGACATGTCGCACTTGCCGTTTTGTGCCCACACTGCAGGTGAGCTGCCCAGGCTCGGAGAGCTGCGACTCCCAAGGCCCGGCTGTGGGGAAGATGAATTGCGCCCTGGAGCAGAGGAAATGATAATTAACCCCATTAAGAAGGAAGGAGGTGGCCAAAGAGTTGGGGTGTGGGGGGTTCTCTGGAGATGGATGGCCAGGCCGGAAGTGCTAGGCACAGCCGTCCCTAATGGCTGTGGTGGGTCCCTGGCAAGAACTTGGGGCGAAGCCCAGAACAGAGTGAAAAATTGGCTGGGCCTGCCAGGCTGAGCCCCACCATCAGTCACGAGCCAGGGGGGCCTGGTCTCCCTCCCGGAACACAGTCAGGGGCGGGAGGCACCCCTGGAAGCGAACAACACTGAGGAGGTTGCAGGGAGTTGGCGCGAGAGGAAGCGGACGCTACTTTTATTTCCAGAGGTCTGGGACGGGCGCCCTGGACGCCAGAGATAGCGGCTCCTGCCCCCTCCCTCGAGCCGAGCTTCTTGAGAACCAGACTCGCCCCATTCAGTGGGGTCAACCTCCTGGGGTTCTCGCCAGGCTGCCAAGGAGGGCACAGAGCCCTTCGAAGGGCCTGGACGAGCCTGGCGGAGCCAGACCCCAAGCCAGATCACGCAGAGAGCAGTTCTGCACCCCCTTCTCTCGGCCCTCGCCACATCGGTACCCCCACCTCTCGGGGGATTCTTTACAAGTTGGACCTGGCCTCGTGACTCGCTTTATCCAGGGAAATTCAAGAGGGAAGGAAGGGACAGAGCCCCGTCCTCCCCGTGCTCCCTAGCAGGAGAACTTGAGCACACCCTAACGGACGGCCCCATCCACGGCCAACCCTCCTCGCCCTGGGCTCCGCCTGTAATTTCCAACCACGCCCTCATACAGTCGGAGAGAAAAGAATCTAGTGAATAGACATTTCCTGAGGCGGGGATGAGCCGGCCACATGCCAGCTCTGGTTAAATGTGTCCACGAAGAATCTACAAACTTGAGCCGAATTACCTTGTGTGCATACAGAATGGGCTTCACTTATTCATTTTCTGGGGGCAGGGGGGTGGTGGTGGTGGTGATGGATGTTGGGCCATGCCTCGTGTTGCTCGAGAACCATTTCTAGCTCTCTGCAGTGCCTGGGAATTCAATCTGGGATCAGAGGGATGCAAGGCAAGCCTTCCTCCCCGGACTACCTCTTCAGTCCCTAAATTTAAATTTAATTAGAATGTCTGAGAGTTAGCTGATTTGGAGGGGTGTGTGTAATGAGGTTGGGCCACACCCAGCAGTGCTGGGGGCTACTCCTAGGTCTATGAGTAGGGTTGGTCCTAACGGTGCTTGGGGATGCAAACCTGGGTGGTCCACATGTAAGGCAAGCACCGCCACCCCTGTGCTATCTCTCCAGCCCCACTGATTGGGTGAATCACCGTGAGGTACAGTTACAGACTTACAAACTTTCGAGCTTGCGCTTCAGTCATACAATGATTGAGTGCCCATCCCTCCACCAGTGCCCATTTTCCACCACCAATGGTCCCAGTATCCCTCCCACCACCCCACCACCCCGTCCCCTCCACCCTACCCTGCCTCTGTGGGAGGGCATTCCCTTTCGCTCTTTCTCTTCTTTTGGGTGTTGTGGTTTGCAATAGAGGTACTAAGTGCCCATCATGTTCGGTCTATAGTCTACTTTCAATCCGCATCTCCCATCCCGAGTGGGCCCTCCTAGCACCCTTTACTTGGTTGGTGGTCCCTTCTTTGTCTGAGCTGCCTTTTCCCCCTAGCATGCGAGGCCGACTTCTAAGCTGTGAAGTATTCTCTACTCTTGGGTGTTAGTCTCCCATTCTGTTACTTTATATTCCACAAATGAGTGCAATCTTTCTATGTCTCTCTCTTCTCTTTCTGACTCATTTCACTTAACACGATACTTTCCATGTTAATCCACTTATATGCAAATTTCATGACTTCATCCTTTCTAACAGCTGCATAATATTCCATCATGTAGATGTACCAAAGTTTCTTTAATCAGTGATTTGGTTCTTAATCATGTTTCCTATTAAAGAAAGCAATGAGGGGGCTGGGAGCCAAGGACTCGAGCATGTGCCCTGCACGCAGGAGGTCCGAGTTTGACCCCTAACACTACAGCCCCCACGCCCGACATCATTTGGAATGACATCCCCCCACACTGCCCCGGCACCATTCTGAGTATGATCCCAAAATAAATGAGGGGGGGGGAATAAAAAAAGCAAAAGCATGCTGAACTCTCCTGCGATCTTCCATGTTAACGTTCTCTTGTGGCTGGGGCCGGGCACATCTGGCTGTGGGGGGCCAAGGGAAAGAACTCTCGGTTTTTCCCCTCGGCCCCACCACACCTGCAAGGCTGCACCCTCCTCCCCGCTCATGTTTTCCTGCCTCTGCCCATATTTCCTCAGTCTGGGTTTTCTCTTCCTGTTGCTTTCCCGTCTGATGCTGGAAGGGGAGTCAAGTCCCTCATGGGGTGAAACGAGCTCCAAAAGGGGTGCACCCCAGAACCTGGTTCTATCTGCAGCCCGTGGAGCTGCCCTTACCTCGGGAGCCTGCCTGCCCCAGGCTGACCTCTGGGGCCCGAGGGCAGCGCATTCGGCTTTATGGCCCCACATCCACTAGCCTTCGTGATGCAGATGAAACCGTGACTGGGTCACCATGCCTTTTTTTTTTTTTTCATATGGCTGTTCACATTAATTGATTACCTTCAATAATTGCACACAAATCGTACCACTATTACACCTTCCCACCACCGTTATTTTGAATTTTCCCCACCACCATTCAAGCCTGCCTGCCAGGGGCAGATGCTAGATCATTTATTTACTATTGCTTCTTATGAATATCAGAAGAGGCTGTGGCTGCACGCTTCTGGAATTCTAAAATTGTAAGTGGTTGGGGTCCAGAGACATCTCTGTAGGGAGCTAATCTATTTTGAGATTCATTTGGGAGTCTCTGGGTCAGGGCCGTTGATGCGCTGAGATGGCGCCCGGAGGCAGATCGGGGGTGTGACAGCCAGGACCCCAAGCGGGTGGGGAGATGGTGGCAGCCTGTCTCCACTGCCACCATGTGGCCTGGAGTCTCAGTCTTTGAACCAGTGCTCCTAGGTTTTGCTTCTGGAAGCTCCTGGCCATCGGGGTTCCATCTGGAGTGGGCAGAGAGGGGACACCCACTCCATCTGAGGGGCGTCACCGTGTCTTAAGGTGGAAGGGGCTGTGGCCAGACTGTTCCCTGTTCCTGGCTTGACCACCTCATATCTCGGTGCCGTCTTGTGTTCCTTAGGGAAGCGAATGCTCTTTAGGGACCTCAAGTCCTTTATCTATCTATCTATCTATCTATCTATCTATCTATCTATCTATCTATCTATCTATCTATCTATCTATCCATCTATCTATTTATCTTTTTGGGTCACACCTGGCGATGCACAGGGGTTACTCCTGGCCCTGCACTCAGGAATTACCCCTGGCGATGCTCAAGGGACCCTATGGGATGCTGGGAATCGAGCCCGGGTCGGCCGCGTGCAAGGCAAACGCCCTACCCGCTGTGTTACTGCTCCAGCCCCTAGGGACCTCAAGTCTTTTTCTGGCTCAGACAGGGGCGACGAAGTGCAAGTGAATTGGAGAACGCCAACGAATGACACCCCATTGTCTACTGTGTTCCCAACCGCTCCAGCGACACCAGTATCTTTGAAGCCATTAACTGTAAAATCAAAACGTGCTCCTGGCCATCGTCACTTGGCTCCAGAGTGCAAGTCTAAGTGTCGGATACCACCGCACCCCCAAGGTGAGGGCCCAGAGGAGCTGGAATCCAGATCAACGGAGAAAGCCTTAGTCTGGGGCTAGAGGCGACCCTGGCCAGCTCTGCCCATGACGCGCCCGCCTCTTCCAGAGGCTCGTGTGCACGGGAGAGACAAACGAAGCTCCCCACAACCCCGCCAGGCATCTGGAAACTCGCAGTGGAGTATTTCTGACTGTGGGCGGAGCGAGGGGTCCACCCGCCATGCCCTCTACATGCCAACAGCATCCCACTGAGAAACACAAAGCCCTGAGGTCATTTTAGACCCTGGCACTCACTCATGATCTGACAAAAACAACGTCATTGCTGTACTGTTATCCAGGTGAAGTGGTTAAAATAAATCAGCGAGGCTAATGAATTAGGAAGTCTGCTGGTTCGTATCCAACAGTTGAAACAAAACTAAACAAAACAAAGCAAAACAAAACAAAACAAAACAAAACAAAACAACGGGAAACTGGAAGCCTGAATCTTAAAACCTGGCTTACTGGTTTTGTGCTCAGATAATTCACTGGGAAGATAAATGAGAAGATGCTGACGTATTTCATTTTGATAACATCATCTGATAATTAGGTCATTTCTTTCTGATACTTCATAAAGAGGATAATATCGTGATGCTACTAAAATAATAATATTACGATGATGATGATGAAGGAACAATAATAGCACTGTGGCACTGTAGCACTGTTCATCGATTTGCTTGAGCGGGCACCAGTAATGTCTCCATTGTGAGACTTGTTGTTATTGTTTTTGGCATATCGAATACGCCACGGGTAGTTTGCCAGACTTTGCCATGCGGGCAGGATACGCTCGGTAACTTGCCGGGCTCTCTGAGAGGGACGGAGGAATTGAACCTGGGTCGGCCGTGTGCAATGTAAACACCCTACCTGCTGTGCTATTGCTCCAGTCCGGAGCAGTAATAATAAAGACAAAATATCATATACAAAATTCTCCTTTGGAGATCTAAGAATCAGTGACGTGATATCCCAAATATGCACTTTCAGAGTTCTCTCCTAAATGTCAATCTCACAAGTACAACCGCCTACTAATTTTATGTCTGATAAACTAAAGCTCAAAAAACATCTGTGGAATTGGGGAGCAGAATGAAGTCTAACATTTTCATGGCACTTATCTTTTTTTTTTTTTTTTTGCTTTTTGGGTCACACCCGGCGATGCACAGGGGTTACTCCTAGCTTTGCACTCAGAAACTACTCCTGGTGGTGCTCAGGGGACCATATGGGATGCTGGGAATCGAACCTGGGTTGGCCGCGTGCAAGGCAAACGCCCTCCCCGCTGTGCTATCGCCCAGCCCCCTATTCTGTCTCTTAATGATCAATTCCAAGAGCCCAAGAGTTGCCAGGCCCAAGTTTGAACTCAGCACCAGGTGGTCACCTGCCCAGTGACCCTAGTTCAACAGGCAAAAAATAGGCCTCAAGCACATCAGCTGTGCATCTCTTTCCTGTTCTGTTTTTGTTACTTTGTCAGCTCCAGCCCCGGTGCTTATCATTTTGCAAAGTCCTGGGACCGCCACTGTTTGGCTCTGGAGCAAAGGCCAAGGGTCAGGTCTGTTCCATGAGGTAGTTTGGAGAGGCCAGCAGGGTCACTGAGTCACAGAGTGGGAGCCCAAAGGCACGCCATGGCCTCCGGGCCCAGCACTTTGCCTCTGTGGGACTCCAAAGCAGTCACGGAATTCATCCACGCAGCCCAGGGTGAGGACAAAGCTTAGCGGCAGGACAGCTGTGCGCTGTCCGCCCAGAGAGGATGAGAGGACGCAGGGTCTGCCCGCCCGGACCCACAGAGAGCCCTGCAAGTGGCAGGGGTCCTGGAGGGGGGGGTGTGGAAACGGAGGAGGAGCAGAAACGCTGGCCAAAAGAACAGCCCTTCAGAATGATTTCACTTTGCAGAGGCAATTGCAAAGACAGATGGATTTCCCAGCCAGGCTGGAGAGCAAATTATGGAAGCCGCTTTCCCAAGGCAATCAGGTCTGAAAAGCTTCATTTTAAACATTCACACTGGAGAGAAAACTCAAACTCTATGATTGTGTGAAGTGTTCGAGCTAGATTAAGCATAATGCTATCAAAACAAGTGATTCATATATTCTGCTCATTTGTCTATTAATACGCAGGCTGGGCGTGCGGGCAACTTCCAAAACGTGGAAAAGGGCGAAGCGGGGAGTGCTTCTAAGTGGGAATCCTTGGCTTTCTGTTCTCTCCCCTTCCTGCTTAATTGTGAGGGATTTATTTTGAGAATTACAGGCTCCCGAGGCTGGCTCACTCACGCACGTCACTGAGACGATATTTAAGCATGGCCTGCTAGAGAGCCCCTGCAAACCACCTTCAGGTAAATCCCACTTACCTTCTTTATTTACGCCCCCGGCTCAAGTGATTAGAGGAACCTGTAGCAATCGCTCAACTTGGGGTCCTCAAATGTTTGCTGCAGCGGACACACCTCCATTCAGAAAGAGATCAGCTGCTTTTCCTGTCTGTCTGTCTGTCTGTCTGTCTGTCTGTCTGTCTGTCTGTCCTGCTGCACCAGCTCTTTGTTCTCCTACTCCTAATGCCAGCCAACTAGTTCTTCTACAAATAACGAAGCCTCCCGATCATATCTGCTCCCATCCTGTCACCGAGCAAGGGTCAAGGTCCCGGACAGACTTCAGCGCTTCTGGGGTTTTCCTTTTGGTCTTTTAGGGTGCAGGCTTTTATATTACTTAGCCTCTAAAGAGAATCAAGATGAAACATTGTCATCTTAAAAGTGTTTCTCTCTCTCTCTCTCTATATATATATGTGTGTGTGTGTATGTGTGTGTGTGTGTGTGTGTGTGTGTGTGTGTGTGTGTGTAAAGTTTGTTTTAAAAATGCTTCTGCCAGACATAGAAAGATTGCACTCATCTATGGTATATAGAATAACAGAGTGGGAGACTAACACCCAAGAACTGTAGAAATAAGTACCAGGAGGTTGACTCCATGGCTTCGAGGCTGGCCTCACGTTCCGGGGAAAGGTCAACTCAGAGAAGCGATCACCAACTACATTGTAGTCGAAGGCCATGTGGGGGAAGGGAGTTGCGGGCTGAATGAGGGCTAGAGACTGAGCACAGCGGCCACTCAACACCTTTATTGCAAACCACAACAGCTAATTAGAGAGAGAAAACAGAAGGGAATGCCTTGCCACAGTGGCAGGGTGGGGTGGGGGGTAGATGGGATTGGGGAGGGTGGGAGGGACACTGGGTTTACGGGTGGTGGAGAATGGGCACTGGTGAAGGGATGGGTTCCCAAACTTTGTATGAGGGAAGTATAAGCACAAAAGTGTATAAATCTGTAACTGTACCCTCAAAAAAAAAAAAACCAAACATTTTTTATGATAAAAAAAAAATGCTTCTGCCAGAGAGAAGAGTGAGGCTCACTCGAGCCTCATTCTCGACTTCTCCCCTCTCTCCTCTGTCTAGGAGCTGGGTAGCTAAACTAAATTATTCACTTCCCCAGCCTTTTTGGGTATCCGGTGTGTTGGTGAAATGCTACTGTTGAGGTCAGTGGAACAGTGGTGGCATATTCTGAAAGGCTTTGTTTATCCAGTAAGTATATGTATACAAGATAGCTACTCAACAGCCTTTGCTGCTTGTGATTTGAATGGGCATGATGTCTGGAGCTCCGGCAGCTACCCTGTGACCAGGAGGCATAAGGGGTTAGCAGGAGACAAAGGCTTTATAAATGCAGAGTCCGAGACCGTTATCCTCACACTTACTCTATGAGAAAAATAAACACTGATTTGTTTAAGTCAGGGACGAGGAACAAGGACAATCTGGACATGTAGAACATCATTTGCTGGCTGTACCATACGGGTGATGGCATGAAGCATTTCATGCCATCACCCGTCAGTCCTGTCACTGAGGGTTTGGCCGCCTCACACAACCTGCAGGCTCCCCATCGCTGCTTTAAGTCATCAGAAATCAGAGTCTCTGTTTCTTAAGAAAAAAAGATAACTATCTTCAATGTCTAAAAATATGAAAAAAATACAAAACTCTATAACTTCTCTGAGACAATCAACACTACCATTTTAGTGTCTTTCTTGACTATTCATACTTTTTTTGGGGGGGGCACACCCAGAAATGCCTAGGCTTACTCCTGGCTCTGTGCTCAGAGATTACTCCCGGAGGGCTCGGGGACCATATGGCATATTGGGGATCCAACCCAGGTTGACTGCATGTACGGCAAACACTCTACCTGATGTTCTACCTCTCTGGCCCCTCTGAGTATTCGTTCTCCTGCTGGTACTATTTTATTGCTATTAACGAGCTCATATTTCATGTACTGGTTTTAATTTAAAATGTGCTTCAAATAAAACCAAACTCTAGGGGCTGGAATGATAACACAGCGGGGAGGGCGTTTGCCTTGCACGTGGCTGACCGGGGTCCGATTCCCAGCATCCCATATGGTCCCCCGAGCACCCCCAGGAATAATTCCTGAGTGCATGAGCCAGGAGTAACCCTTGTGCATCGCTGAGTGTGACCCAAAAAGAAAAAAAGAAAAAAAAAGTAAAACCATACTCTGAAAGGAAGACCAAGAAAATTTGATAATAGGCTTCTGCCATTGAGTCTTTGTGTAGAATTAGGCCTTTCCATGTGGGTCTTAAAGAAAATGGCCTGCCATTTCTCAAGGAACTTTCTTAGTGAAGAAAACGGTGGTTCTCTCACTCTCAGGAATGAACTCTGCAGCCTTTGGGAAAACTGGAACCCATACCTCCTCTCGGAGGAACACAGGCAATGTCCTTAGTCCTCCAGCAGGCACCTACCATGTGACGGAGCAGGAAGTTCTGGGAGAGAAGGCGCCAATCATGGCTGTCGGTGGTGGAATCACTCGAGACAAGAGATTCCATCCCAAATTGGGGGGGGGGGGGACGAAGGAGATGACAGAGGAAACGGACTTTCTGGCAGGGATCAGGGATGCTGATGAGGAGGGCTGCCAGGTGGGGGGCAGCCTCGCACTTGGGGCTGCAGCAGAAGCCATCTGTGGTACAACAACCCCCTGAAATGTTTCATCCTCGATGTTGGTGGTGGGGAATGTGCACGGGTGGAGGGATGGGTGTTTGATCATTGTGTGATTGTAACCCAAACATGAAAGCTTGTAACTATCTCACGGCGATTCAATAAAATTTTAAAAATTAAAAAAAAAGTAATGTTTCATCCTCATTCCTAATTCTTTTTTTTTTTTGGGGGGGGGTCACACCTGGTGTAGCTTAGGATCACTCAGGGACTATATGTGGTGCTAGGTATTGAAGCCAGGTCTGGTGTGTGCAAGGCATGCCCCCTGCCCACTGTACTCTCTCTCAGGCCCCTGACTTCCTAATTCTTATCTTCGTTTTCTCTTGGGTGTATTAATGGAATTCTCCTCAGCCTGATTCCAAGCCCAGGACAGCAGCCTTGCTCAGTTTTCTTTTTTGTTGCTGCTTTTGGACTCTACCTAGCGGTGCTCGGGTTACTCCTGGTTACTCAGGAATTACTCTGGTGGGCTCAGAGGACCCTATGGGATACCGGGGATTGAACCTGGGTCTGCCACATGCAAGGCAAGTGCCCTACCCACTGTACTATCTCTCCGACCCAGCTCTGCTCAGTTCTATCTCTGTTGAATAGTTTAGATTTTTAGGTTCCTTGCAATTTTTCCTTCTACTTTTCATCTTTTTCATCTGATCCCTCTCTGACCCCACCTTCACCTCATACACCATGTCACCTTGCTTTCTCCTTATGATTTTGACTCTTATTTCACGTCTGATTTGTATCTCACGAGGCAGCCACACTTGTAGAAACCTTTATCTTTGTTCCAACAGTAAACAACGTCTGAAAGTCACATCCTGAGAACCAATGGCCTTTTACTTATTCTCGAGTAAGTTTGCATCTATTTTTATCCTTGTTTGACCTTCAAATAAAGTCAGTCACATCACACATTTACTCGTCTGAAGTTCATGGCCTGTGCTCTGAGAGATCTGGTCCATGCCTGTGGATGCTGGTCAAATCCTGGTCCCAAATACATAAGAACTAGAAGACAGAGGGTGATGTATAGAGTTCCTAGACCAATTCAATCCCTGGGGCAAAGATGAGGGAAATTGTCTACTGCAGAGGCGGGCGGAGGGGTGGGACGGGGGTGAGGAGGGGGATACTGGGGATATTGGTGGTGGAAAATGCACACTGGAAAATGTAACGTCTTTCTCTTGAGAGCACCAGAGTCCAGCACAGAAGCATCTCGTATTCCAGGAGAGCCAGAGAAGTCAAGGAACTTGCCCAGGGCCACACAATTAGACAGCGGTCAGCTGAGATATTGGACCAGCTTCAGGTAGATGATCAAGTTCAAGCTGTCACCCAGTTTCTCCGTGATAGCATCCCGGGGCAAGAGCCCAGCCTTGCCCCTTTCACGGGCGAAGCTGGGGGAGACTTCTGGGTTACCCTGAGGGCGACACTCTGGGATCTAGTCCTGGTCTACAGTTCTCTCAGGCTTTTTTTAAAATTAACTTGGTGGGGCTGGAGCGATTGTATACAGCGAGTAGGGTGTTTGCCTTGCAGGCGGCTGATCTGGGTTCGATTCCCAGCATCCCATATGGGCCCCCAAGCACCGCCAGGAGTAATTCCTAAGTGTAGAGCCAGGAGGAACCCCTGAGCATCGCCGGGTGTGACCCAAAAAGCCAATAAGAAAAAAAATCAATGTGGTGGTGGGGGGGAGGGGAAGATGGTGCTTAAGGACAAAGTCTCACGGGCTCCCTGACTCCCTGAAAAAAGATCAAACTCTGAATCACTCAGCTCCCTTCATCTTCTCCGCCTCTCTGGTTCGACCCCTCCATTCTGGTGAGCACTCCTCGGTGGGTCTCCAAAGGCGGGAAATGAATGCAGGGTGGTCCTCGGGGCAAGGGGAGGGGAACAGTGACAACTCCCAAGGCGGGAGGCGCACCCATCCTGCCTCAGAGACAGAGCTCCTCCACTCTTCTCTCCCTATTCCTTTATCTTTACAGTAAGGCCCAGGGGGCGTGTGTGTGTGTGTGTGTGTGTGTGTGTGTGTGTGTGTGTGTGTGTGTGTGTGTGTGTGGTTATTAATCAGAGCTCCTCCACTCTCCTCTCCCTATTCCTTTATCTTTACAGTAAGGCCCAGGGTGTGTGTGTGTGTGTGTGTGTGTGTGTGTGTGTGGTTATTAATCAGAGCTCCTCCACTCTCCTCTCCCTATTCCTTTATCTTTACAGTAAGGTCCAGGGTGTGTGTGTGTGTGTGTGTGTGTGTGTGTGTGTGTGTATGGTTATTAATCAGAGCTCATCCACTCTCCTCTCCCTATTCCTTTATCTTTACAGTAAGGCCCAGTGTGTGTGTGTGTGTGTGTGTGTGGTTATTAATCATTCATCTTCCAGACGAAGACACTGAAGTACACAGAAAGGCAGCCGCGTGCCCAGTGTCCGGGCCCTGGCTGCTGTTCTGGTCCCCATTTCATCTCCAGAGGGCCAGGTCCCGGGAACCCTCCAGCCTGGACGTGAACTTGACTCCTTCCCCTCTGCTGGCTTGGGCCTGAAGTGCGAAGATGCTTTCATCCTTCCAGCAAACCCTTCCTGAGGGGCCGCCGTGGGAGAGGAGAGGACACGGACACACAGTTTCCGCTGACCCGAGGGGAGGGGACCCCGACGACACAGCCGGGGCGGTCGGTGTGGGAATGGAAGCACTTCAAATAGCACGCAACCGCCATGGCCTCCATATGCTGAATGACATCCCCCGCCCCCTCCCCTCCCTGCCCCAATACTGTCAATGGCTCTTTTAAGTGGGGAGCAAAGAATAAAGAACTTAAACTTTGATAACAGGAAAAACAGCTCTGAGCAAGCCCCACAGAGCCGAGAGCAGGAAGATTCCTGGTTCTTTCCCTGGATTTGTTTTGCTCCCTGCCCTCCCTCCCCCCTCCCCCCCATAGCAGTGCTTACTGCTCACTCCTAGCTCCGTGCTCAGGGGGCCATCTGTGCTGTGCTGGCGGGGATTGAAGCAGGGTCAGCTGTGTGCAAGGCAAGCACCGAGACCCCCTTTCCTATCTCTTCAGCTCTCTGATGTGCTCTCTTGAGCAATAGTTCAGAGAGGTCGCTTTTGAAGAAAAAAAAAAACGGATTATACTAATCATTAATCCAACGGGCTAATTGGCTTAGCCGTCATTTTTTAAAAAAATCATTAATGAAATTTATTCCTCATAAAAATACACTCATAAGTAATTCACCAACGCTTTAAACATACCCATCCATTAATTTCTTTTACATGCGGCAAAGCTTATTAAAAAAGAAACCGGGCAAGAGACAAAAGGATGAGTTTTCTCTTATGAGGCATCTGCATAAATTAGTTGGGGCGGGGGGGGGGGCGTCGGGGAAACAACCACATGGAGGCCTTAGAGACGGCAGAGAGCCATCTACAATTCTTGGAGGAGCTGGGAAAATGAGAAAGCAGCAAAGTCAGAGTAGACTATGATTGAAATATTCCGTACCCCGGAGGCCAAAACCACCAAAACAAAACACCCAACAACATAATAAAGACAATAAGGGGATAAATAGTCTTTGTCCTAGCAAGGACCAGAGAAGCCTGGAAGAAGCGGAGAAGTGGCCTTGTCCACGCTCACGTGGAGCCCCTTCCTGCAGGGCTAAAGCGTTTCCACACTGACCAGAGCCCCAGCTCCTGAAGTCGGGCACAGCCCATCCTGAGAACTGTCTCTAACCTCCCAGGTGCCGGCGGGGGGGGGGCGGGGAATGCCCAGAAAGTAGCAGCAGGACTTTCCCCAAAGAACAAGCAGCTTATCCTTAATAAAATAACCCGGGCCTTCATCTAATGATGGGTCTGGGCCCCAAGCTGAATCAGATCACTCAAAATCACGCGTGTGGCAACTGGCCAGGGCTGCCCAGGGAGAACTAGGGGTCGCTGCGTTCCATTTTCCAGGGCTGGACAAGTGTGTCCACCGCTTGGGGCTCTCTAGAGTGGCTCACGTACGGGCCACCAAGTCCTGGCTGAGGAAGGGTGACAGTATTTCCTGTCAGTAAGTAGATCACGGAAGAAGTGACAGGTTTTAAGGTTGAGGGCCTAAAGGTGCCCTCTTGGTCCGTACTATGAACAATTGACGTGGAAAACGGGCAAGTTTCACGCCCAACCCTTTGGGTGGGAAAGCTGGCACGATGTGCGTACAGAGTCCCTGCCGAGTCATGGAAGTCATCCCACAGCCCTGCCTCCCCTGAGCCTGGCCCCGCAGAGCGGCTGCGGCCCGGGAAAGGTTAACAGATGGCCCCCAGACACAGGTGCCTTTCCTGGCCCAGTGAGTGTGAGGCTGTGCGGTGAACAAAGTGAATGAATGCAGGACTTCTCAGAGCCTTCCACACGTGAGTGTGCAAGACAGCTGTCCGGTGGGGAGATCCAGTATCCCAAAGGCATGGGCGACAGAGAATCAGCCTTATTAACATCTCCTGGGAGAGAACACTAGAACCCAATGTGGGATCAAGCCAATTACAATTTTTTTTCCCACTAAAAGAAAACACCATGTTTGATGCGGGAACCCGTGACTCAGATCTCCAAGCCTTCTCGGAACGGGACTGGGTCTCCTCCCGCCAGCTCCCCAGTTTTCCAGTAGCGTGGCAGTCACACCCACAAACTGTCCCTGGCGCCACGAAATCTCATCAATGGCCAAGACCCAGAGACTATAAACTAAAGCTCCAGGAGGAGAGCACTGCAGAATGTCCTGACCCTGCACCAGGCTGTCTTCACTGGGGCACCTCGGAGGGGGGCGGGTTGAGTTTCCCTCCCTGCCCCACGCAGAACCCAGCCACAGCCATGCTCAAGGCATCTCTCCACATGCTCGGACAAGCCTAACCCGTGAAGAAATCAGCAGAGGAACCCAGGTATGCGGGACCCGTGGCTGAGATCTCCAAGCCGGCCTAGATCAGGACTGGGCTTCCTCCCCCAGGTCCCCAGTTTTCCAGTAGCTTGGCAGTCACACCCACAAACTGCCCCTGGCGCCATGTAACCTCACCAACGGCCAAGATCCAGAGACTAAATTTAAACTAAAGCTCTTGGAAGAGAGCGACACAGAACACAGGCATTCGCGGCCGTGCGACCTCTCATACTCTGGCCCACTTACCCAAAGTAGCATATGTTTGTTTGGTTTTAACATACTGGCTTGTATTCTCTTATACTTGGGCTTAAACGGCTCCAGAATGAAATAAACCAACCTTCACACACTTCCCTCTTTTGTGGTGGGAAGGTGCTTGTTGGAGGGATTGGTGTTTGAATATTATCTGACATGAACTATTGTTAACTACTTTTGTATCATGTGTCATCCCATTGATCTTCACTCGAGCTGGTGCCAGTGACGTCTCCATTTGTCCCTGTCACGTAGTAGTGTAGCCCAATGGTATCTGCTCACTACAGGAACTACTTTTATGAAAATAAAATATACAAAAATTGAAAAAAAACAACTCCACCATGTTTAAATGGATTTTTGAGGATGGGGTGGGGTGGGTCATTGGCGGCCACACCTGGCAGTGCTCAGGGGTTACTCCTTGCTCTGCATTAGGGAATCATACCTGCTGGTGCTTGGGGGACTATGCGGGGTGCTGGGGATCGAGCTCGGGTTGGTTGTGTGCAAGGCAAGTGTTCTACCCACTGTACTATCTTTCCGGTTCCTAGATGAATTAAAAAAATTTGATAGAACTATTATAATGTTTGACTTTATTTTAAAACCATGTGACTATCAAAATTAGGCAGAACCAGAGGCTTGCCAGCCTAGGAGACATGGATGGGCTGAGAAATATTTTTTCCCAGGGTAGAAGTCGATTTTTTAAATTTATAATAATAATAATAATAATATAACTGTACCTCACGGTGATTCATAAATAATAATAATAATTATTATTATTATTAAACTAAGCATAAAAATGGTTTTGTATTTATTTATTTATTTATTTATTGCGTTTTGGGTCACACCTGGCGATGTTCAGGGGTTCCTCCTGGCTCATGCACTTAGGAATGACTCCTGGTGGTGCTCAGGGGATCAGATGGGATGTCGGAGATTGAACCCAGGTTGGCTACATGCAAGGCAAATGCCCTACCTGCTGTGCTACCGCTCCAGCCCCCTGTCATTAACTTTCAAATTGATCAGATGTTGAGATGATACTCTGATATGTTGGGACAAGCAACATACTAGTTTTGTTTTGTTTTGGGGCTGTATCCTGCAGTGCTCAGGGATTACTCCTAGCTTGATGCTCAGAGATCATTCCTGACAGGGCTCAGGTGACCATATGGGGTTCCAGGGATTGAAACTGGGTCTGCCGTGTGCAAGGCAAGTGCCTTACTCGCCATACCATCGTCCCGGCGCTGTCAAACAACATAATATTAAAGCTACAGAAGCACATGTGACCTGCATTATCTTTCCACTGGGCAGGGACATGCTAGCCCATCTTTCTACCCTCCAAGGCAGAAAGGGGACAGGAAGTGGGGTGCAGTGGTTTCAAGTGTCTGCCCTGCAAACATGGCACATGCACCAAGGAGATACTCTCAACTCCACTATCCTGGAGAGGAAAGAAAAACAAAAAGACCGGTGAGCAAACAGCCATAACCATCCCTGTTTCTAGGGCTCTGGCATGGGGCGTGGTGTCTGGCTCACATCAGATCCCCCCCACCCAAAAATCTTTGTTGAACCAACTTGAACTCTCAGGGACTGACTCCCAAGACAAGTGCCTTCTTTCGCTAATAGAAAACACAGTGATGGGGCCAGAGCGATAGCACAGCGGGGAGGGCGTTTGCCTTGCATGCGGCCGACCTGGGTTCGGTTCCCAGCATCCCATATGGTCCTCTGAGCACCACCAGGAGTAATTCCTGAGTGCATGAGCCAGGAGTAACTCCTGTGCAATGCCGGGTGTGACCCAAAAAAGCAAAAAAAAAAAAAAAGAAAGAAAACACAGTGAGGAGAGAAGCAAGGGATTAGGACTAGGAAGCATCGCCCTGAGTTGAAGCGCCTGTAAATCACCTGCTTTCTCAGAACCTTGGTTTGCTGCCCCCTGAGAATCACGCCAGGGCCAGGCTGAAAGGGAAATACTCCGTGTGGGAAGCGTTGAGTCGCTCTGAGCTTCTTAGTGGTGGGGAGGGTGAGGACAGCCACTCCTGGTTCCTGGCCACGTCCTGAGATCCATGAGCAGACCCAGGTGATTAAGTGGGGCTTGGAGCTGGGGGCTGGGCTGCTTACAAAGGGGGCTGTCCTTGTCACAGACTTCAAAAGGTATTGACAGATATTTAATTGTGGGGGTGCCCAGCAGTGGTCAGAGGGTTCAGTGGCCACCCCGGGCAATACTGAGCCAACGAGACCAGATGGTTCGGTGCAAGACTTCCAGGATGTTGCTCAGGGGTGCTTGGAAACCTTTGGGGCTACACCTCATGCTGCCTGGGGCTGGGGGAAGAAAAGGGGTGCCAGGGATTGAACTGGATTCCAGGCATGCAAAGCGTGCTCCCTGGACCCCGGTGCTATCTCCCCATTTCCTCCCCTTCCTTTACGGACTCATTCCCTCCTTGGACACGGTGACTGTTGTGTATATAACACACCCAGTGCTTCAAGTTATTTAGGGATGCCACGACTGTGACATTCTCAGTGCTGGTAAGCTCAGGGTCTCCTTGGTCAGGCAGACCAAGCTAGTGGACTCCCACTGGAGGGACACTTTATTTCATTATTTTTAAAATTTTCTTTTCATAAGGTTGATCACGAGTTGGAGCGATAGTGCAGCGGGTAGGGCATTCACCTTGCACGTGGCTGACCCAGGTTTGATTCCTCTGCCCCTCTTGGAGAGCCTGGCAAGCTACCGAGACTATCCCACCCTCACGGCAGAGCCTGGAAAGCTCCCTGTGGCGTATTTGATATGTCAAAAACAGTGACAATGAGTCTCACAATGGAGACGTTACTGGTTCCCGCTTGAGCAAATCGATGAGCCGTGGGATCACAGTGATACAGTGAAGGTTGTTCACATTAATTGATTATACTCAATATTTCAACACCAATTCCACCACCATTACACCTTACCTACCATCATTATTTCAAATTTCCCCACCACCATTCAAGCCTGCCTGCCAGGGGCAGATGCTAGATCGTTTATTTTCTATTGCTTATTATGAATATCATGAGAGGTCACACAGTCGCAAAAGTGGCCGCACGCTTCTGGAATTCTAAAATTGTGAATGGTTGGGGTCCAGAGACATCTCCGTAGGGAGCGAATCCATTTTGAGATGCATTTGGGAGTTTCTGGATCAAGGCCGTTGATGTACTGAGATGGTACCCAGAGGCAGATCATGGGCATGACAGCCAGGACCCCAAGCTGGCGGGGAGACAGGGAAGATGGTTCATCTCTGTTGCTGCCATGAGGCCTGGACTCTTAAGTCTTTGAACCTGCGTACCTGAATTTTCCTTCTAGAAGCTCGTGGCCACCAGGGTTTCATCTGGAGTGGGCAGAGAGGGCATGCCCACTTGCAGGAACACTTTAACAACTTAACAGTGCCCCGTGCCCAGTGCCCAGTGGAGAGACCTTTACCTAGTAGGTAATGACCCATAGCTCTCAGCCTTAGGACACACACTGAATCACCAGGGTAGCATTGAAAATCCCAGCAGCAGCCCTGGGGCCTGTGTGCAAGGTGATGAAGATTCTCAGCCCTTCAGAATTCTGCCACTGAAACCCTGACCCCTGAAGGTCATGGCTCCAGCAGCTGGGGGCCTTCGGGAGGGGACAAGGGCGTGAGGGTAGAGCCCTCATCGGAAACGGGAGAAACACGCTCTGTAGAAGACAGATCCCACAGGCATGCCAGGTGCCCTCGGCCACGGCTAGAAGCAGGTCGCTCAGCCCCACCCAGCTGCGGACAGCTGGGTCCCAGCCTTCCAGCCCTGCTGTCTCTGAAACAGTATCTGGTGCTTTGCCTCAGCCCAGCCCCAGTGGCCACGGACGGTGGCTGGCAGAGCTGTCTCACGGGCCCCAGGTGGCCATAAAAGGCAGCCCGGGCGGAGGCTGAGGGTTGTATCCCTTGCTCACTTGTCCCCTGTTTCTGAAACACCTACCGAGACCAGGGCCTCTGGACACCCGAGCACTCCCACGGGCCGGCAGTTCTCGGCTCTGTGATCCTGGGCAACAGGTATATTATCTCCAGCCTCACCTTCCTCAGCAGCAAAACGGGACAACTCAGGTGAGATACAACAATCTTCACACATTTCTTCTTTCTTTTTTTTTTTTTTTTTTTTGGCTCACATCTGGTGATGCACAGGGGTCACTCCTGGCTCTGCACTCAGGAATTACTCCCAGCAGTGCTCATGGGACCATATGAGAAGCTGGGAATCTAACCAGGGTTGGTTGTGTACAAGGCAAACGCCCTCCCTGCTGGACAATCTCTTTGGCCACCACACACTTTCTTCCAAGGAAACTTTAAAAAATCATTTTTAGTGGATTATTCATAACAAGCGTTACAAAATAAATTATTTAGGGTCTGCTTTGGGGCAGGCTTGGGTGGTGGTTGGAAACATTCGAAATAATGGTGGTGGGAAGGTATAATGGAGGTGGGATCGGTGTTGGAATATTGAATGTAATACATTACTGTGAAGACTGTATCACTGTATCACTGTCATTCCGTTGCTCATTGATTTGCTCGAGCAGGCACCAGTAACATCGTGAGATGAGTATCCCGTTGCTCATAGATTTGCTCAAGCAGGCACCAGGTGGATCATGAGACTTGTTACTGTTTTTGAAATATCGAATATGCCACGGGGAGCTTGCCATGCTCTGCTGTGCTGGTAGGATATTCTCGGTAGCTTGCCAGGCTGAGAGGAAGAGGGGAACTGAACCTGGGTCAGCCACGTGCAAGGCAAACGCCCTACCACTTTGCTATCTCTCCAGCCCTGTGAACAACTTTATAAAAATAAGATAAAATTTAAAAAACCAAAACAATAAAAAGCAAAAAACCCAGGGTGACTCACACTTGCCCCGAGAGGGTCAAGGGACTGGCACGATGCTTATCATCAGAATCTAAGGCACAGCTCTGCTCCCAGAGTCCCCTCCATCCTGGGGAAGGCCCCAGGTGGGGGTGCAGGAGGGTCAGTGCCACTTTCTGCTCTCTTCACGCTAAGTTTGCAGGGAGATGATGTCGGAGATGCAGTTCAGACTAAGACTTCTTGGCCCTCTGCGTGCACGAGGATCACAAGGGATCTTGTTAACATACAGACATCTCCTAAGTCCGAGCGTCCGTTTCTAACGAGGCCCCAGGAGGCAGAACACCACTGATCCGTGGGCAACACTGTTTTCCCGTCTGCAGACTGTGGGTGGGAAAGTCCTTGATGGAGGCCAGCAAGCCCGGGCCTTCCTTAATGGACCCTGGGGAAATATCTTTATATGATCGGCTCTCTTGAACCATCAACGTGTTTTTATTGTGAGACTTTAGAGCAAGTTTAGCCCCTATAAAGGAACCAGTCTAAGTCACAAATCCTATTTGAAAAATTTGAAGGGTTGGTTTTCTTTTAAAACCTTACAATCTTTTCCCACTTGCTATGGGTCTACTTCTCATTCAATGAAGGAGCATCAATCTGAATCGCCTTCCCCCCACCCCCCAAAAATTAAGCATAGTTCTTCCTTTGTTCCTGAAGATGAGCAAAAGATGCAGTACAATCTCCAAGAAGCTTTGGCATGAACATTCTACCTCGGGAAAATGGAAAGAAATGGCTTCTGATGCTTCAGAAACTTCCCTTGCTTTATCTTCCTACTGAATATTCCTTGACAATGTCACTGGTTTTGCTTTGGTATAATATTAGACCTGCGTGAATGGCAGCACAATCATTATGTTATGTACAAATATGCAACTTTACATACAATAGGACTGGAGCGATAGCACAACCGGTAGGGCATTTGCCTTGCATATGGCCAACCTGGGTCTGATTCCTCCGTCCCTCTTGGAGAGCCCGGCAAGCTACCGAGAGTAGCTTTTCCCCATTTCTCCTTTTCCCATTCTCTTGGAGGACATAATTTCTTTTAAAATTGTACTTTAGGGCAGTGGGGAGGGTACTTGCCTTACATGAGGCTCACCTGGGTTCAATCTCTAGCATCCAATATGGTCCCCTGATTCCAGGAGTGCAGAGCCAAGACTAATCTTTGAGCACCATCAGGTGTGGCCCCCAAACAAAATAAATAAATGAATAAGTAAAACTGTACTTCAGAAAGAATATTGTCATGATAGTGCCCTAATAGATAGTACTATTGCACAAAATCACTGTCTCCCACCATCACCAAAGCCCACGACTGCCCATCACTGCCCCTGTGCCCTCTCTAGGCTGGTATCTACTCCCTCCACCCTTCCCACTTATCTGCTTACTAATCGGCTTTGTGATCCAAGGTCAAGGGCTTGTCATTGTTCAGTACTCTCTCCTCCCTTATTTTGTTGTTTCTCATATCCCACAGATGTGTGAGATCATCCAGTATTTGTTCTTCTCCCTCTGGATTATTTGCTTAACATGACGCCCTTCAGTTCCATCTCCGCCGCAGGGAAAGGCATTATGGCATCTTCTCTTCACAGCTGTGTAGTATTCCTTTGGGTACCATATACAACTTCCCGATCCATTCATCTGTCACTGAACATTTGAGTTGTTTCCACATCCTTGCTGTAGTAATGTGGAACACAGTTTTATCTGTCACAAGGGGAGTGAAGAGTTGGATGCTTCCAGACAATAGTGACAAGAACCATGACACCCAACAAACACTGGCAGTGCCTGCTATGTAAATATGTTACTCGGTGCTGGGTGGTGGAGATGTTCAGGCAAGGATTAGGAGCTGAAAAATCCAGTAAGGGGGAGAAGACAGCGGGGACAGAGGAGAAACCATGATGACCATGGTAGTTGGAAACGATCACTCTGGATAAGAACAGCAAAAGTAGGTAAAGGAACAAACATGATAACCTCTCAGTTACCTGTATTACAAACCACAAAACCCCAAAGAGAAGAGAGAGAGAAAGAAGAAAAGTGCCTGCAATAGAGGCAGGCTGGAGTTGGGGGGTAGTGGGAGGGAAACTGGGGACACGGGTGATGGGAAATGTGCACTGGTGGAGGGATGGGTGTTAGAAGTTCGTATGACTGAACCCTGATCATGAATAGCTTCGTAACTGTGTATCTCATGGTCACTGTCACTGTCACTGTCATCCCGTTGCTTATCGATTTGTTCGAGCGGGCACCAGTAATGTCTCTCATTGAGAGACTTATTGTTACTGTTTTTGGCATATCCAATACGCACGGGTAGTTTGCCAGGCTCTGCCGTGTGGGCTCCATACTCTCGGTAGCTTGCCGGTCTCTCCGAGAGGGGTGGAGGAATCAAACACGGGTCGGCGGCATGAAAGGCGAAAGCCCAACTGCTGTGCTATATCTCATGGTGATTCAATTAAAAAAAATGAAAATCCAGTAAGACCTCTTTTCATTGGAAATATTTATGAAATAATTGCTTACTGTGTAAAGAGACTTGGTACTGACTCTAAACTTCAAAAAAAAAGAAAAGGAAATATGGTCTTGATAAGTATCGATATGCCCCAGGCTCATTCTCTGGCCTTGGGTACATTGCTCACCCTCTTCAAGGCTCAGTTTCGCATCCACGAAGTGGGGAGGATACTGATCACAATGAGTTGATCTAATAATTCAGTGAGATGAGGACGGAGCACAGAGTACCCGGTGAGGATCGAGCACAGTACCTGCTCAGTAAGTGGGGGCCCTTCTCATTTTCTCTCTAAACAGTCAATGGCTGTTCTGATTAGTTTCTTCCCTGAACCTGCCTCTATGGCAAGCCTGGAAAGTCAAGAGATTCAGAAATTTTGCTTTCAGAAGCATGTGGCCAGGAGCCAAGTGAGTCAGAGGCAAATCACTGGGGTGGTGACATCTCAATGACCACGGTCTCAAGGGTCCCATTCTTGGGGAAAAGAAAAATGCGACAGTGAAGTTTTAAAAACAAAATGCAAAAATCGGGCGTGCCCTGGGGGATCTTGGAGGGGGTCCAGTGCTCAGAGCTGTCGCTTCAACCCTTTTGGGGTGCCCCTCCTGGAAGGTCACAGGGTTCCTATGTGCTTATCCAGAGCTCCCAAGATACTTCATCAGCACGGCTCTCTGCTGGTGACTTCCACAGACCCTCCTTAGCATTAAAACATACTGACAGCTAAAATCAATGTATTTCCCCCTTGACTCAGCCATAAATCTGCTGTGCGATCTCAGATTAGTGAAGAAACCCTCCCAAACACAAGCGTACTCATCAATAAAGTGGACGAATTAGACCAGAAAGCATTTGAGAAAATCTTTCCCGTGCTAATGTTCCATAGTTCTAAAGTTTTTTTTTCTATATCTACATTCACTAGCTATACCTGTGTCTATGTCTATATGTGCATATATGTTTATGGCTCTGCCTGACTTTGATATGAAAAAGTGATCGTGCCTTCATAGGAATTAGTAGGAAAATTCAACCTCAGCTTTTATTTTCTGAGACTGAAAACTTTGGTATATTCATTCTTTAAACGTTTGGTAGATTTCTCAGTGGAAATAATCTAGGTTTAGAGATTTGTTGGGGAGAGGTCTTTACTAGCGAATTCTATATCATTCATAGTTATGACTGTTTAAATTAATTAGTATATGTTGGGCAAGTGGTACTTCCCAAGAGAGCTGTGGGATGTCTGAGTGTAGAGTTGTCCATCCTATTTCCTATCTTTTTTTTTTCTTTTTGGGTCACACTCGGTGATTCACAGGGGTTCCTCCTGGCTCTACACTCAGGAATTACTCCTGGTGGTGCTCGGGGGACCATATGGAATGCTGGGAATCCAACATGGTCAGCCACGTGCAAGGCAAACACCCTACCCGCTGTGCTATCACTCCAGCCCCAATTGTATTGCTATTTTCAAAGAACCAGCTCTTAGTATTACTGATCTTGATTGGTTTTTGGCTTCCAATTTCATTGCTACTTACTTTTAGCTTTTTTATTTTAGTCTTTTTGTTTCTTCTTTTTCTTTGTTGGGGGGAGGGGCTCATCAGGGAACCCAATGGTCACTTTCTGTGTCACCCAGTCAGCACGGCTGTGGTCAGTGCAAGAGTGAGAGGGTATGGTGCAGCTCTGACTCTGCAGGGACCTCTAAGACCTGATGGTCTTTGACGCTGGCAGTGCTCAAAGCCTCTAGGGCCACACCCATGATGTGGGGGAGGTCACATGTTGCTGGGATGGAACCCAGATTGGGCACCCATTCAATCCCTTTGGTCTCTTATTTTGCCTTTCTTTTTATAGTTTCTTCAAGCAGGAGTTTATATTATTGACTTGGGACTTTTAATCTTTCCCACTGTTAAGTCGTACTATGTATTTCTCTCAGTACTATGTCAGCTGATTCTTATAAATTCTACTTTCACTTTCTCTCTCTCTTTTTTTCATTTTTCTTAAGACTTTCTCCTGAACCCACTTATGATTTCTCTACCAAGTGTTTCATCCTCATACTGGCTTCTAGTTTGGGTCCATGGTGGTCTAACTGCATACTCTGATTTCTAATTATTTTGCATGTGTGGAGGTTTGTGTTGGGGTGGGCTGGAGCGATAGCACAGAGGTTGGGCGTTTGCCTTTCACACGGCAGACCCGAGTTCGATTCCTCCGCCCCTCTCAGAGAGTCCGGCAAGCTACCGAGAGTATCGAGCCCGAGCGGCAGAGCCTGGCAAGGTACCCGTGCGTATTGGATATGCCAAAAACAGTAACAATAAGTCTCTCAATGAGAGACGTTACTGGTGCCCGCTCGAGCAAATCGATGACAGTGACAATGACAGTGTGTTGGGGTCCTGTACATGGTCTACCCTGACATATATTCCACTAGCTCTTGAAAAGAATGACTATTCTCTTGTAGGGAAGTGTTCTATGGATGCCAAATAGCTGCTGTTGACGGCGTGGATGAGTTCTTCTGCATAGTTTTCTAAATAAGAGAGTCCATTGTATTTATCTTTTTTTTTTGTTTGTTTTCAACATGTTCTTCCTTCCAGATGTTATAAAAATTCCTTCTTTTGCATTTCCTTTCTATTAAGAGAAATTCTTTGAGTTTAGCCATTCTTGGAGCAGGCAACCGTTTTTCTAATTTGCTTTTCAATTGAGAACACATTCCTTTCCTTTCCATTTTCACTGGTTACAGGATTCTAGAGTGAAATAGTACTTTTATCATGATTTGAAAAATGTCGTGCCACTTCCTCTGGTCTCCTTCGTTTACACTGCCCTTCGAATTGTATCCCCCTAGAGATAATGCACCGTTTCTCTCTGGTAGCTTTCACGAATTTTTTTTCTCTGTGTTTAATCTCCTGAACTTTAACTCTGATGTGAATCAATGTAGTGTTCTTTGAATTTCTCCTTTTGGCGCTTTCTCAGCTTCTCAAATCTGTAGGTTGATATTTCTACAGAAACATAAACTGTTGGAAGACATTTCAGCAACTATTTCTCCATGTTCTTTCTTGGCCCCTTTTCCTCTTTCTGTGACTCAAATGACACACATATGCTGAATGATTTGGGAGAGTCCCACGTGTCCCCCAAGGCTCTCATGGGCTTACTCTTTTCCTGATTTTCTGTTATTCAATTAGATAACATGTCTGACTTTATCCTCACATACATCATGCCAACATCGGTGTTGTCCTGGGAGGGCTCTCGCCCCCCCTCCGGCGTCCTTATCTCTGGGCTCTTACTTTGTATTATGCACAATGCGCCGTTTGTACCTGAGAGGGTGGAGGAAGCTCTGCCATGTTCTAGTTGGGGTGGGAACGTAGGGATCCACAAACTTCACGCTGGTGAGGAGGGGTACGGTCACCTCATCTCCATCCCCACTGGACTCTGACCTAGTGACAGGCTCTTCTCCAACAAGCTGTCAGAGCAGCGACAGGAGGGCACGCATATGGGTGCTGGGACGGGTTAGCAGGCCAGGTGCATCAGGTGCTGACCCGTCTCCCCCCGAGCCAAGATCATACTAATTCTATTGCAAAACATGGCAAAACTGGAGCCATAGCACAGCGGGTACGGCATCTGCCTTGCACGCGGCTGACCCGGTTTGATTCCTCCGTCCCTCTCGGAAAGCCCGGCAAGCTACCGAGAGCATCCCGCCCGCACAGCAGAGTCTGGCAAGCTACCCCGTGGCATATCTGATCTGCCAAAAACAGTCACAACAAGTCTCACAATGGAGACGTTTCTGGTGCCCACTCGAGCAAATCGAGGAGCAACGGGACGACAGAGCTACAGTGCAGTAAAACGATCACAGCGACGGGCAGGTGTCACAGATGGGCAACCCGTCCACTTCCGCTTTCTCTGTGAACCTGCCTGTGGGCACGGATGGCTACGGCCCTCTCGGAGAGCGGGGCGACCCTCTGAGTGTGGACTCTGGCTTCAGAGACCGCAAACCAACCCCGCGCTCATGAGGCATGGCTCTTACTGAACCAGCGTTTTCTTGGCTGTGGTTGGTCTCTGGGGCAAGACTGGCTATGGACATTGCCTTTCGGGCAGACATCCAAATGCTGGTCTTTGTGTGTGTGTGTGGAGGGGGGAGAGGTCGAGGGGTGGTGGTTTGTGCAAGTTTTTCGGGGACGCTAGAGGAGAACCACCCACGGCACAGTTCCTTGCTCTGGGAACCATCTTTTGGATCCCACCCTTGGGAGTTTTGTCCCGAAGCTGAGCGGTGACGCGCTTCTTCATGCACAGCAGCTCTCCGGGAGTTTGCGGGGGGGGGGGGGGGGAGAGGGGAGGAGGGTTCTAGAGAGGCGTCGCAAGCAAACCTGCAGATGGCTTGGTCGGCTCGGGAGGGTGGGATTCGGCCCTGTCCAACAGGAGAAGGCCAATGCTCCGAAACTTCCCTCCTCTTCCGTCTCAGAAGGACTCGGGGAGACCAGGCAATTCCCTGCACAATCAAGCCCCTGTCGAAAGAATGGGACCCCCCCAATTGCCACTCACGCCTCAATATCAAGAGATCTCTTGGGGATCCTTCCTGATCTGGAGGAAGCTTGTCCGTGGCTGTCCTCTGCGGGGAGGGTAAGCTCGGACAGCCGAGGGGACAAGAGCGTGCCTTCCCCACAGGGAGGGAACCAGGAGGAGGGGAGAATCAAGTAGAAGTTGGTCCTTTATTCAGACGTGGCCTCAGCTGTCACCTAGCATGACCCTTCAGAGGCTGTTGGGTAGAGGGGAGGCTCAGAATTTGTCCCAAGTAAGGGGAGGTGCGCTGGGCTCTACTTTTTTTTTTGCTTTTTGGGTCACACCTGGCGATGCTCAGGGTTTACTCCTGGCTCTGCACTCAGGAATTACCCCTGGCAGTGCTCAGGGGACCCTATGGGATGCTGGGAATCGAACTCGGGTCGGCTGCATGCAAGGCAAATGCCCTACCCGCTGTGCTATCACTCCAGCCCCTGGGCTCTACTTTTTGAAGACAGGAATGCCCACGAGTTGGCAGATGTATCCGTAAACCATCAGACTCCCTTTCTCCTTCTTTTTTCATTGTTGGTTTCATTTTTTTTGTTGTTGTTGATGCTACTGTTGTTGCTTTCTAAGTGGCATCCGGGCCAGTCTTTTACTTTATTTAAGATTTCTGGGTCACACCTGGTTTTATGCTCAGGGGTCACTCCTGGTGGGGCTCAGGGGACCGTATGCTGTGTTGGGGACAGAATCCGGCTCAGCCACATGCAAGGTAAGTACCTTTACACGCGTATTATCTTTCTGGCCCTCCCAAGTCCTCCTTAAGCACCTCTGAACTCTGTCTGTGGAATGTTTTATCAACCAGCGTCAGAAGCAAACCAACATCTGACCTGGAAATCATTATGATCCTAAGATACGGTTGAAAGCCGTGCGGACCCTCTGATTTTATAAATGTTCAATAACAGCAAAGGGTATATTGCTAGACTCTTGGGAAACAAAATCCAAAATTCTTCAAAGGCCTTAATGCTTCCCCCGCCCACAACCCGCACCTCACAATTGTGAAAACACAGAGTCTGTGTTGACCGGTATTTACAGCGGGAAGCTCTGATAACTCATAAAAGAGGAGGCCGGCAGTGTGAGGCTCGGCCTCTTTCCTCCTACCCGGTGTCGCCAGCAAGATGCTGACTCTGGCGGAAACCTGTCTCTCCATCTGCACGGAGATCAGAAGGAAAACTTGCCCGGTCAGGCCTTGCTGCAGGGAACTGTAATGACACTGGCGTGGTCAATTTCTCTCCGGCCTTAATAGTGTGGGAAAATCCCGAGGCTTAGCGAAGCCGAGCTGCGTGCCCGGAGATAACCCCCTTAAGCGGGCTAAGAAACACCCAGCGCCCCTCAAATGCCGCAGCTTGAGCTCTTAATCACCAGCTAGCACCGCCTGGTCTCCACATCAAACATAACTCAGTAGGCGGGAAAGATCTCGGGTGGCTTCTATTCCACGAAGAGGAAATCAATATCCTTGAACTGAACCCAGAGATAAGACGGGGGTCCCGAGTACAGTTCAAAGGGACCAGGGATACCCATGACCGTTTGTTCTCAAAATGCAAATAATGAAGCGGCAGACAGGAACAGGGCTTGGGAGGCGACTCAGGGGTCCGAGGCCTACCCCTTGTTCGCTCAAGGACCTGAGTCGATCCCTGGCACCTCACGGTCCCCCAAACACCAGGGGGGTGCAGCCCTGGAGGCTTCTGAGTGCCTCTGGGGTGCCCCTCGTGGATCTTGACAAATCTGGGACCAAGCAACCCTGAAGTCAAACCCAAGCACTGAACCAGCTGGTCTGACTGGCAGAGAGGATCGTTGGCCCCCTTGAGCACTGCAATGGGAGCCCCCCTCCCCATCAAGACAAAGATGAGCGTAAATCACAAAAGTCCACATTTTCCTGCCTGCCATGCTGAGTTGGAGGGGAGGGGAAGAAGAGACGGAGTGGACACAGGTCCCCTAAACAAGCACATGTACTGAGGGCATGTGACGGGCCATCCGTGCTGCCTGGAGACATAAATCACAGACTCCAGGGCCCGGGCCCTGGCCTTCAAGGAGGCCCCAGCTAGCTGGGAGGAGAGACCCGGGGAACGAGAACAGGAGTCGTGGAGCAGTGAAACGTGGGTGCAGGAAGTGAGTGGCAGCCCTCAGGACAGGGGAAGTGCCAGCGCTGTGGCACATCTGCCAATGTAAAAGGCAATGTTGTGGGCACAGGCTGGAAGGAGAGGCTGGCTCTAACAACCCTCTTCTTCGACGACTCGGGTCATATTCACAAGCGCGTTCAGGGACGACGAGCCATAGAAGAACAGTGATCAGACAGCCAACGGTCAAAAATTAAAAGCCACCCCCCGAGCCCCCCCAGTGCAAGAGTGATACCAAGGAGAGGAAGTATGATCCGTGGAAGAAACAATTCACCTGGGCACTGTAATACCAGGACCTCTTGCTCTCGGCCATGAACCAGCCTGTGATGGAAACCCCGCCACCCCCCTTTGTCTTTCTAAACACCAAGGAGCCTGGATTATAGATTCCCTCCAGTGCTGCTTGAGCGCTGGTATTTGTTATCGGATGTTCGAGGACCATCTCTTTCCCCTCATAGGTGTCATCCCTTCCCTGCACAGCTGGCTTCGGGTCCTGAGCCAGTCATGCTCCTTGTTCCGCGCTTTGGGTTCAGTTGAGAGAACTGGGTCACAGCACCCCTAGGAGCCCTCGCCCTGAATCCTGGCTGACCTGGAGAAGGATCCGCCGTGAGCCAGCCTCTCCTTCCAGCCTGTGCCCACAACGTGGGCGAGTAAGTTGCTCGCCCGCACCGTGGCCTGAGGAAAGCTCCTTGTGAGCAGCGTCTTGGCTCATCTCGGACATGCATCGCCTCTCAGATCTGCAGGGATGTGAACGGGGACAAATCGACCCGCAGGGCTATGAAAGCAGCATGTTCCAGGGATGACCCGCTGGGTTCCGGGGCGCTTTCAGCCCCAAGTCTCATCAGGAAGGAGCTGTGGGCTGGCGCTGGCTCTCAGCAGAGGAAACTTGACAGAAAACAGACAAAGCTTCAAAGTGGTTGTGTCCCACCCCCCTCCCTAGCAGGGAGCGGCTCTCGGGCTAATAAGGTCCCCGCAGACGCTTTCTCTAAAGAAGCTCTTGATGTTGCCACCCGGTGCCGGGAAGGCTGTCTGCACCGTCTCGCTCACATCCCGTTCCGAGCACACTCTGCCCTAGAAACCGGGATCTCCCCGCCCCCTCCCCCCAAGGTGGACGTTTGTGTCACTTTCTGCCCAGGAGGGAGAAGTTTTCAGATCTCTCTCGCTGCTAGGATGGAGTGCCCGTGTCCCGACGGGGGGGGACCCACGGCCCCGTGGGCACTTTGCCCCGTCCAGCTGCCCCAGATGTCTGCACTCTCCAGAAACCGCCAATTCCACGTAATCGCCTTCCTAATGGCGGCGGGGATTAACTAAATGTATAATGAAGTCTAATAAATTTTTACAGCTCACTTGGCGATCCAGACACACGGATTCATAAATTATAAATAAGCCCGTTTCAGATCAGATTCTTCACTCTGGATTTTTCACTGGGACAATGTGCCCACCGTAAATCTTTGCAAACTCTACGGGCCAGCCAGCATGGTCAGAGAATACAACGGTGTATTGAATTTTCTAATGTAGAAGGAGGAAGAGGAGGAGAAGGAGGAGGAGGAGGAGGAGGAGGAGGAGGAGGAGGAGGAGGAGGAGGAGGAGGAGGAGGAGGAGGAGGAGGAGGAGGAGGAGGAGGAGGAGGAGGAGGAGGAGGAGGAGGAGGAGGAGGAGGAGGAGGAGGACTATTATTAAACACAAAAGCCATCACGCAAGCAAGGTTTTTTTTTGTAATAAATTATACTTCAATAGATAATAAAACCTGATCGAAGAGGGCCAACATGGGGTACAAAAAATGGAATTTAAGCCCATTTGGCTCATTGGAAGGGATTCTCCACTTAATTTGGGTGTCTGCTCAGAAGTTCCCTTCTCAAAGAGTTCTTCTTTAACCCCCGGGATAGCCCATCCCAGCCTTCACCCTCAATCCAGTTCTTTTATTTATTTATTTGTTTACTTATGTATTTATCTATTTATTTATTTATATTTGCTTTTTGGGGTCACACCTGGCGATGCACAGGGGTTACTCCTGGCTCTGTGCTCAGGAATTACCCCTGGTGGTGCTCAGGGGACCATACGGGATGCTGGGAATCGAACCCGGGTCGGCTGCGTACAAGGCAAACGCCCTACCCGCTGCGCTATCGCTCCAGCCCCTCAATCCAGTTCTTGCTCCTCCTGTTCCCTCTGTCTGCTCCCTTGTGTGCCTTTTTCTTGTTGTTGCTGTTTTTGGGTGACACCCAGCAGGGCTCAGGGGTTACTCCTGGCCCTGCACTCAGGAATTACTCCCAGTAGTGCTCAGGGGCAATGTGGGATGCTGGTGATGGCACCCAGGTCGGCTGCGTGCAAAAGCAGGTGCCGGAGTCACTGCACTATTGCTCTGGCCCCTCCCTCCCGCACTTTCCCCCTTCACAGCACCTGCTTGTTTAAAAACATCTACCAGAGTGTCTTGAAACAGGGGGGGTTGTTTACTCATCGCTTCATCTCGGAAGTCTAAACTAGGGCCCCAGATATGATCCTCCCTAAATACTAATTAAAGGAACAAATAAAGAAACCCTGCATTTGTCATCACAATTCATTGGAGAGTTCGGTAGGACAGCGGTGGGGCACGTACAGCTCTGCATGTAATTCTACCTACTAATTTTGCTCTTGGGCTGGAGCGATAGCACAGCGGGTAGGGCATGTGCCTTGCATGCAGCTGACCTGGGTTCGATTCCTCCATCCCTCTCGGAGAGCCTGGCAAGCTACCTGTGGAGTATTCGATATGCCCAAAACAGTAACAACAAGTCTCACAATGGACATGTTACTGTGCTACAGTGCTATAATTTTGCTCATAATCTGGGTGGTATGACCACAGCATCAAGTTTCAAACTGTTTGTGAGGACCACACACACACACACACACACACACACACACACACACACACACACACATGCCTACACAGCATGCTTGCATCCACACTATAGTCTTAGAGTCTTCCCCACCAACTCTGACACAAGCCTTTGTATCAAGGACTTTTAGATCAAGTTGGGCCAAAGAGTCCAAGAACTTTGGGCAAGGGTTTCAATTCTATTTTCGCTTCCTGGATGTCACCTTAATCCTAAGCAAACTTCCCAAGTCCCTCATGCAGTTGATTCTCCAACTGCTAAACCTCTCTTCTAAGTCACCAACAAAATACATACCAACACTGAAGCTAGGGACTCATCTGTTACACCGAGGAGTCTCTTTGGTAATTTTTAAAAGCCAGCGAGGAGAACGTGATTCCCCAGGAGAGCATATGCCTGGCATGTGGCATATGTGAGGTTCTGGGTTTGATCCCAGTCCCATGAACAAAACATAAAAACAAGGTCAGTCTGTCTGCAGTAACTGCGATTTCAGTCACGTACAGTAGGAGCTATTTCCGGATCTTCCGGGATGACCCGAGAGATAACCCAGAAAGAATGCATGTCAAAAGAAACTAAACACTTGGTGGACTTCTACATCTGAGTTTATCTTAGGACGAGTGTTCACTGCGTCATTGAGGTAGTCACCCCAGGAAGGAAAAACAATTTTACAAAGGGGAGGGGTGCCTCTATAAAGAAAGGTACGTCATGAAGGAACACATACGTTAGTCGGGTTGGAAAAGTGTTCAGCAAATGCTGATCCACTACTACACCCCGGGACCTAAATCAGAGACTTACCCTTCATCCAGAAGATGTGGTTTAGAATAAAGAGGTGTAAAGGGGCTATCTGTGGGTGAGGGGGGGTCTCGAGGACACACGCTCTCCTTGGTGATACCCGTATTGGAACCGTGTTCCACGGACCCATTCTGTGATTCTGTAATTACCCCAGATCTCTTCTTTAGTCAGGATTCATTCGCAGTCACAGCTTGAGCAATGGAGCAGCCGTGCTCGGCAGTGCCTTGTAAACCACAGACACAAATATTTGGGCCAAGAATGTGGAATCCATTGCTGTCACATTCCATTATTTCTGGTGGAGCAATTCACTAACATTTTGGAATCTAGATCATAAATTATGCAGAGCCTCAGCAAAAGAGCTGAGGACACAAAACGCTGTAATAAAATTCCTGTTACTGAAGCCATAAAAACAGAACAAAGGAAAGGCAAGGAAGTGGGGGTGGGGGGGGGGAAATCAGCGTTGGACTTTGCTGACATTCCTCGTCCACCGACGTTAATGGTTTTGCAGAATCAAAAATGTCGCATTTGGAGGACCCTCATATAAGTAAAAACAACATGGTGTGAATGCTGCCATTCATAAATGCCGTCACCACCGTGGGCCTCCCCGGAATAAAGTGAGCTTTTGGGAAGAATTCTTGAAATGCTGACATGATTTAAGTGCCTGAGTACACAACACAATCATCTGGACATTCCTCAAGAATCTCAAGAGGAAAAATGTTTCCAACCATGGCACCTGGGCACTGGTCACATCTACTGTTGGGATGTATTAGATAAAATGTCACCGGGAAAAAAATATCCATGTCACATGTAATTTGGGGCAAGTCATTTCCCCCCGTTCCCTGGAAACAGTGTTTAACGACAACGCTGAAACTCACCCATCTCTTGACATCTAACCTCCTATAAGCTTTATCTTGCAGGAAGATGCTTCTAGCATGCTAGTTGCTCAAAAATTATTTGACAGACAGCCAGGTGGAAGAATGAGCGAAGAAATGACTCCGTGGATGGATGGACACAGGAGTGAACAAATAAGAAAACCAACCTCTGTGGGTCGATGGTCTTTAATAAAAAAAAAGGCCAAAGAGAATAGATCGCTGGAATAGTTTCTGAAATAAAATGAACGGAAGAGCCAGATGGAACATGCTTAGCCACCATTCCAGATCCCAATTCATATCTGATTCCAAGACCGTTTTTTCCCCCAAGTATAACTGTGCGTGGGAGAACACGCCGATCGAGATAGAGATAAAAATCCCCCAAGTCAGCAGCGAGATCTACACGGCCCCACCAAGAAACCCTGGCTGGGAGACAACACAGATAAATGTGTTTCTTCCACGGGACTGATCTCATGCGATATTTAGTAGACCCTCTTCTTCCGGGGGCACAGGAAAAGAGAGCAGAGGCGGGAATGCTGCACCACTGCTTTTGCAATTATTGCAAATATATTTAGAAACAAAAAGAAAGGTTTTCAAGATCACACCAAATGTCTAAAACATTAAAACAGGAAGAGAGCACGCCATACATGTAGAAACCATATGAGGGAAGGGAAGAAAGGTGGGCCTTGCTTGTGTGTGTGTGTGTGTGTGTGTGTGTGTGTGTGTGTGTATGTGTGTGTTAAAGTCAGCATAGGAGGAAACTTCTAGTAAATTCCACAGCACAAAACCCAGAAATCTGTCAAGGCCAGAATTTTCTTTTTTCTTTTTTCTTTTTTTGCTTTTTGGGTCACACCCAGCGATGCTCAGGGGTTACTCCTGAAAGCCAGAATTTTCTACATAAAGGAACTGCTTTCAATTTCCCCAGTGTCCAGGCAGCCCTCTGGAGGAGAGGAAAAAGTCTGCAGAAGAGGGATGGTAAAGGGCACAGAGGGGCATGTGATGCCCACCTCGGGATGGTCAGACTTCAAGAGCAGCCCGAGGGCTGGAGCCATAGCATAGTAGGTAGGTAGGGCATTTGCCTTGCACACGGCCGACCCGGGTTCAATTCCCATGGTCCCATGAGCACCACCAGGAGTAATTCCTGAGTGCAGAGCCAGGAGTAACCCCTGTGCATCTCCGAGTGTGACCCAAAAAAGCAAAGCAAAAAACCAACCAACCAACCAAACAAACAAAAAAAAACCAACAAACAACAAAAGAGCAGCCTGGATGTCCGAGTGTCCCTTCCTGGGCCAGGGACTGTGTGAGGAGCTTTGCAGGCTGGGATTAGCCATCCCCAGAGCCCGAGGACCCCAGCCCCGGCCCACTCACTAGTAACCTGGAGGCTCTTTCCCTCAGTACATTTCCCAGATGAGGAAACTGAGTGTTCAAGTGCTAATAGCACTTACCCACATCACACGGTTCCAAAACGGTCATGCCATGATCCAAAGTGAGGCTTGTCAATGCCAAGGCTCTCCCTCGGCCCCGAGAGTCCCGGGAAGGGAAGGACAGCTGCCTTCCCCGCCTCACCAGGGGGACACTGCTTAGAGAGCCGCTCCTAGGTGCTTCCAAGATAGGTTCCTGGCATGACTGGCTAAAGTCTCCAGAATCTGGGTTTACGATTACAAAACCACTGGCAACTGCAGGGTTGTTTTTTTTTTATTTTTTAAATTAAACACAAAACAAAACAAAACAAAACAACGGCTGGAAAGCTAAAATTGCTGTGCTCTGGTCATTTTTTTTTTTTTAAGCCCGGTCTGCTTTTGAACATCTTGCTAATTGAGATGAGTGGAGACATCTGTGAGCTTATTTTGAAAGACACAAATCTCTCGGCACATAATTGCAGTAGCGCCATTCGCTGAGTGCTTTCTATGTGCTAAGCTCTCCTCATCAACTCACAGGGAGTCAGAGATGAGCAAGTCTCGAGCTAAGCACTGGGCGGCTGGGGTGTGGAGACCCACAAGCCATGGACTGGGCAGTGCGGTGTGGGGGGGGGTGGCGGGGGTGGGCGGGCTGTTGGCCAGGGGCCAGAGAACACAAGCATGCAAAGGAAGACTGGAGACAGTGCAATGAGGGGGTGGTCTCATTGGGGGTGGCCCCTCAACCACGGCCCGGGATGGGGGCTGATGGTTAGAAAGGTCAAGGAACGCACAGCTGCCCCGCTGTGAAGTGGGCTGAGCCCCCTCGGCCCCCCCAGCCTTGAGTCCCACGGAGGAGAGATGGCTCTCCATTTGTCCCTCTCCTTCTGCCTGACTTCACTCGGCACGACATCCTCTGGGTCCATCCATGTCGCTGCCAACCGCATGATACTATTCATGCAGAAGAACAAAACAAAACCATGCAGCCATCGAGGTCCTCAGTAGTCAAGTTGAGGTGACACTGCCTTGCTCATTACCTACCAGTCATCAAAGCATGTGACCCTCCCTTCTCCCTTCCATCCTGCATCCCTCCCTTCCCTCCTTCCTCCCTTCCCTTCATTCTTTCATTCTGTCTTTCTTCCCTTCCATCCTCCATCTCTACTTCTCTATCTGTTGCAAGTCAGCGTCCAGAAGGGCACACACCACTCACAAGTGGTTTGGAGCCCAGTTTGGGTGCCGAATTCCAACCCTCCTCCCCCACCCCCCACCCCCGCTGACCCAGTCACCTTGGGATCAAAGCCCATCAGTGATCACCCTGGGCGAGGTTCCTCCCTTCACTGTGTCTGAAACGGATCATCTAACTAGAAAAAATTAGTGAACCAGGATGGCGGCAGGGTTCAAATCTGGGCTGTGTTCTCCCTAGCCAAAATTCTGATCTGGCATTTTTCTATGGTTCCTTTCATTTGAAATGTTTCTTGTCAGAAGGATGCCAGCCAGCCAGTTAAAACAGGCTTTGTCAGCAGGAGACCAGAAGGAGGAAGAATGCAACCAAGACGGCAGGGTGGGAAACACCAGTCTTTGCCCCCAACCTATGCCAACTATTGGGCATCTATGCAAGAGTTAAAACAGCTGAGAGTTCTGATGTCACTTAAGAAATTCCAGAAATATACCTAAGAAATGAAGAGGGAAATTAAGAACGGCTTAAATTTGCCTTCAATAGGCCAGCCACTCCATCACCCCACCCTGTACTTACAGACGCCCTGGAAGCCACAGCTACATCTCACAGCCACTGCTGTGTAATGTCACGGGCCCGGTTCTACAGGCCCTGGAGTTTCTGGAGCCTGTGGCCATATATGCAGCCGCACGATGCCTCCAAATTCCACAATACTGACATCCCACCAGGAGCTCGCCAAACTGACAACCGAGTAAGCTCAGTGAACAAAAACGTTAACGCAGAAAGCTCAACTAGCAACAAATGGCTTAGTAAACCTTCAGACAAAGACTTAATGACTCTATGGTGAGATATGACGATTTTCACAAATTTTTTTTTTACTGAAGTATTTTTTGATAATTCCTTGAGTCACTTTGTTGTAACAAGCAATATGAGATAAATTATTGTGTGCCTGCTAAATGGCAGACTTGGGAGGTGGTTGGGAAGATTGGGACAAGGATGGAGGGAAGGTCACTCAGGTGGCGGGACTGGTGTTGGGACACTGCATGCCTGAAACAGCTGTCTATGAGCAACTCTGTAAACCACAGTGTTTAAGTGTCACTGTCACTGTCATCCATTGCTCATCGATTTGCTCGAGCGGGCACCAGTAACGTCTCCATGGTGAGACTTGTTGTTACTGTTTTTGGCATATCAAATACACCACGGGGAGCTTGCCAGGCTCTGCTGTGCAGGCGGGATACTCTCGGTAGCTTGCTGGGCTCTCCGAGAGGGGCACAGGAATCGAACCTGGGTCGGCCGCATGCAAGGCAAACGCCCTACCCACTGTGCCATTGCTCCAACCCTGTGTTTAATAAAGGGAAAAAAAATGAAAATTAAAAAAAATATATTAGCCTGCATCACCCTAATACAGCAGAAGTGGAAGGCTGGGGTACCAGATGAACTAGTTAATTTAGTTGGTCCATTTGAATCTCACCCATTGAAAGGTAGCAGATGACAACAGATAAAAGATACCTTTCACGCCCTCTCCCTCTTCCTTCCCTGCTCCCTCCTCCCCTCCCTCTCCTACACCCAGGCAGACTGCAGAATGAGGTAGAGCTCACAGGCCCAGACAGACGGAAGAATCAAAGAATCAGGCAGGGCTCATATGCACAGGCAGATGGCAGGACCTTGTCCAGGAGCATGTGGTCATGGCTGGACTCTTTTTTAAAAAAATATTTTTTTAATTGAATCACCATGACGTATCGTTACAAAGCTTTCATGCTTGAGATTCAGTCATACAATGGTCATATGCCCAACCCTCCACCAGTGCACATTTCCACCACCAATGTCCCCAGTAACCCCCTCTACCCCACCCACCCTTTCCCCCACCTCGTCTCTAAGTCAGCAATTTCCCCCATACTCTCTTCTGTATTGCTTGTTATGAAAAGCATAAAATGTCATGTGGCCTCAAGAGTGGCTGCATACTCTTGGAATTGTAAAATTTTAGATAATTAGGTTCTGGAAAAATCTCTGCAGCAAGCTGCTCGGTTCCGAGATTCTTTTGTGTGTCTCTGGATCATGGCTGTTAAGGAGCTTAAATAGCAGCTGGAGGTAGTTTATGGGCGTGACCTCCAGGGTGCCATGGGGACAGGGGGCATGGCTTGACCCTTAGGGAAAGGCGAGAGCTCAGGAACTGATGGGGTACATTCTGAGAGAGGCCCAGCGACACAGGCTTAAACTAGGAAAGTGCATGCTGGATAGAGCACAGCCTAGCTATAGACCAGGCTATCCTTCACTGGGAGTGGGCAGATGGTGAGGGACAGAACCTAAGACTCAGTAAGCTGGACTGGGCATCAGGAGACAGGATACGTGATGTCAATGCATAGGTAAAAGGAGAGGCGTGGGCATTGGGGAGGGACTTGGGCCCACCTACTTGAACTGTACAAGAAACTCCAACCTCTTAACCTTCTGAGTTTTGTGTGAAAATCTTGTACAATACTCAAGAAGCTGCTGTCACTGTCACTGTCCTCCCGTTGCTCATCGATTTGCTCGAGCAGCCACCAGTAACATCTCCATTTTGAGACTTGTTGTTACTGTTTTTGGCATATTGAATATGCCACGGCTAGCTCGCCAGGCTCTGCCGTGCGGGCCGAGAGGGGTGGAGGAATCGAACCTGGGTCAGCAGCGTGCAAGGCAAATGCCCTACTGCTATGCTATCGCTCCAGCTCAAGAAGCTGTTAGGTCAGGAAAATCCACTTCCATGGTAACAGTCCCACTCCCTGACCCAACCCGGCTCTGAGCCGGTAAAGAATTCTCCAGAGCTCCCCAGCTGCAGGAGTCCCCCAGCTGAGACTGTCGGAAATAACCCAGGGAACGACCAGCTCTTTCCCAGCTTCCCGGTGTCTGCACTTCCATGGAGGGTCTTCCCGTCCAGCCGACTCAGAAAGCTGTAAAGCTGAGAGATGCACTCAGAGCCAAGGAGAGGAAAGACAAGTGGGCCACGAGAGCATCAGTGGTGCCCCAGGTCCTGCAGTACAGATAACGCCAGGGCTTCCTCTGCAAAAGGGACCGACCCACAGCAGCCGGCCTGGGTTCCATGCCCAGATGATGCCTGGAGTCACTCCAGGGGAAATCCCTGAGCTCAGAGCCAGGAGTGAGCCCTGACCACTGCCCAGTGTGGCCCCGTCAAACAAAGAAAACAACAGCACAGCCGCCGGAGAGCCCTTTCGATACCACCAGCTTTTACTCCCGAATTGGGGCGAGCTGACATTTGCTGACTCCAGCTGTCTGAACCTCTCCCCGTGTCCTTGCCAGAGTCCAGGAAGTGCAGAGGAAGTCGCTTCAACTATGCCCCCGCAGCTGTGCGAGCGCAAGAACGCTAGCCTGGCCCCCAGTGCTGGCCCCTGCCTCCGAGTACGGACTCTGAGGTCCAACCGCACACCTTTGGCTCACGTCCCGTCACGGCCACCACTGCTGGGTGCAAAACCCCCTGGAGGCTGAGCAGCCTGGGAGAGGGGACACACCAACATTTAGGGACCCCAGAACTTGGTTTGAGGGTTCAAGCCGAGTTCTGCCATCAGTCACGAGCACTGGCTGCATCACTGTGCTCCCCACCAGTTAGCCCCTCTGACTACACAACTGTGAGCCTCAGACTGACCCCCTGACAATGATCTCTACTGCTGTGGGCCAAGAGCCAGCCCAGACAGCACCACAGTATATACCGAGTCAGGGTCGTGGCCAGTGTGGGCACACTTGGTCTCAGACTTTGCTGCCCAACTGAGCCCCAACACTTCATCTGTGTTTGCCACTGGCCCCCATCACTGCATCAGCAGCCTGACCCCTGCTGGACATGTGCCCGTCACCCGCGATGGGCTCGGGTGCTGTCTGCAGCAGACCCAAGGCTCTTAACTTGGGTGTGCTGTTGTGGACCTCAATAACAGATTCCCCCCGGCACTGGCCAAAGACCACACAGTTGTTCGTGCTTTGGCCTCGGCCAGTGACTCACTGCATCCCCCTGGACCCTGTCAACACAAATCTGGTGCCACACATGGCTAGATCCAGGGTCACAGCATCCTCCAGCGTTCCCGCACTCACAGCAAACAACGACAAACCAAGGCCCATATAGATGCTCTCTCCAAGGAACTCACAGGCTTCAAGGGAAATATATGGCCCAACAATCTTGAAACAAATGAAAAATGCAACAACGTACCAAAATCTTTGGAATGCTGCAAAAAGCAGTTGTAAGGGGCAAGTTCATCGTGATAAATACCTATATCAAGAAAATAGAAAGATCTCAAACTAACTTTAAACTTTAAGGAACTATAAAAACTGTACAAAATAAGTCAAAGTTAGCAGAAAGGAGATAACAAACAACAGAGAAAATATAAAGGAGAATAAAAAATAGAAGAGACCAGTAAAACTGAGGTTTTTTTTTTTAAAGATAAAGTAGAAAAATCTTTAAATTTCCAAGAAAAAAAAGGAGTGGACCCAGACAATAAAACAATAAAGTAGACATTACAACCGATGCAACAGAAATGCAAAGGATTGTAAATGATTACTCTTGACAATTAAATGTCAATAAACCAGACAATCTAGACAAAATGAATAAGTTCCTAGAATTATTAATACAATCTACCAAGAAAAAAATAGAAAATATGAACACATCAAACCCAAATATGGACACTGAATCAGTAATTAAAGCTTCCCAACAAAGAAAACCCCAGGACATAGAAAAGTGGCTTTATGGTTGAATTCTTCTAAATACTGGAAGAAAATTGAATCAGAGGGAGCACTCACTTCCACATCATTGACCTCATCTAATAAGGTCACGAAATATCCTGAGCTCAAAGTCAGAAAGTAAAGAAAAACAGAGATTGATATTTCTGGTGAACACAAATATAAAAAATGTCAAGAAGATACTAGGAGATCAATTCCAGTGGCATGTTAAAAGGATCATATTCTGGGCCCGGGACGGAGGCCAAGTGTAAGGGCACACGCCTAGCATGTCAGAGGCTCTGGGTTCAATCCTCAGCACTCATTCTGCCCCTAAACACAACTAGGGTGTCCCCTGAGCACTGCTGAGCACTAGCCCACAACTAAAAAGCAGTAAAATAAAATAGAAAAAAAAAGAACCATACACTAGATCAGGTGGAATGTACTCTAAGATGCAAGTTCGTTCAATACATGCAAATCAATGAATTAATACACCAGAGTAGAGTGAAGAATAACCACATGATCATCTCCGTATATGCAGAAAAGGCAGGACAAAACCTCGCTATCTTCATAATTAAAAATTCCCAATAGGGCTGGGGAGATATTTTAGGGGTCAGGGGACAGGGACCCAAGTCCCATCCCTGGGACCACCTGTCCACCTCCCAGCACCACTGACTATGGCCGTGAAAGCCCCAGAGCACCATCAGGTCCTAACACGGAACTATGCAGCCGGATTAGCAGAGTGCTAATGAGCGTGTTCCCTGAGCACTGCCTGGAAGACTCCAAAATTTTTTTTAAAAAAGAGGCAATTCCCAGTAAGTGTGGTATAAGAAGATCATACCACAACATCATCAAGGATGGGAAGAGGTGAGCAAAATCGAGAGGCACAAACTCTTACACTTTAGAAAGTGAATCCTGGGAATGTAATATACAGTATGGGACTAGAGTCAGTGATATCATTGAAAATATATTATTTAGGATAATGGGGATAGTGCACAAACAAAAGGAAAATATGCTTTGTATGCTAAACCATCATCAAAAAGTTAAAATAGCAAATTTTCCATGAAAATGAGAAAAAAAATCAACAAAGTCAGTTGGGTTTATACACACTAACATTAAACGACCTGAGAGGGAAAGAGAGGGCTAGAAAGATTGTACAGCAGGTAGGATGCTGGTCTTGTAAACAATAACCCTGGGTTTGTTTCCTGACACCACGGGAAGGAAAGAAGGTCCATCCAAAAGGATCTTTTCTTTTTTTTCCTTTTTGGGTCACACCTGGTGATGCACAGGGGTTACTCCTGGCTCTGCACTCAGGAATTACTCCTGGCGGTGCTCAGGGAACCATATGGGATGCTGGGAATCGAACCTGGGTCAGCCACATGCAAGGCAAACACCCTACCCACTGTGCTACGACCCCAGCCCCCCAAAGGGATTCTTTCTTGACAAATGCAGGAAGATCTTACTTATCTGTGGCATATAGGATACTGGACGAGGAAACGTACTGCAGTAAAAGTGGGGATACCTGGCTCAGCCTCGACCCCAGTGTTTCGAGAGGAGAAAGACAGAGAAGGAAAGAAAGTATGACATGGGGAAGAAGAAAACGGGATGTAATGGGTGAACAGGCATCAGGGAGTCAGTTATACAGGTGATATGGGTGAGTGGTAGAGCCACAGATCCAAAACACAGACTCCACAACACCAAAAACCCCAAGATCTAAGTGACAACCACTGGAACTTTGTAAGGTGCCTGTCAAGTCGACAGGAGGGGGCGGGGTGAGGAGGGAGTATGAGAACACGCGTGGAGGGAATTGGTGGCGGGATTGGTGTTAGACCGTTACATGCCTGAAACTCAACTATCAATGACTTTGTAAATCACGGGTTTTTGTTTTGTTTTGTTTTGTTTTAATTTAGAGGGAAAACAAACAGGATTCTTTCTGTTTGGAAGGGGACAGGGGTGGGTCACCACCTGGCAGTACTCAAGTCCATTCTTGGCTCTGGGCTTAGAAGTGACCCCGGATATGCATGGGAGACCAAGGTGGTGCTGGGTGTTGAGTCCTGTCAGCCTCCTGCAAGGCAAGGGCCTCACCCCCTGTGTTCTCTCTCCGGAGAAAAGGGGGAAAGGTCGCAAAATGTCCAGTAAAACATTTAGTGCACAGGTGCCTCTCATCCCCTTTGTCCTGTGTAGAGTCCTTCTCTGGGGACAAAGGGGGCATCTTTCTCCATCAGACGCTGAAGAAGTACCAGGAGTCGTCAAGACAGTCGTGCCAGGTCCCTGCGTGGGGCCGTGAACTGGAGAACACCATCTGTTTTGCTAAGGTTGACAGTCTGAGATTTCTGGTGAAACTCCAGAGGTCCTTGTGAAGAGCTTGCTAACTTTTAGTCCATTACCTTCTGCTTACTGAGTCACAGACCATATTATACCTCCCTCCAGAGCACTCCAACAGCTGGGCCATGTTATAAGCTGTCTTTGTCTTCTTCAGTGTTAGATAATGGATTTGATGGGGACTTGCATCTGAATCAGGAAAAGGCAATTACAGATTTACTGTTGTTTCAAAATCCACGGCCAACTCTGACATTCTGGCTCAGGAACACAAATTCATTCCCCGTTTTGCCACCGGGGCGGTTGGGATGAGGGCTTTGCTTGACAAGCGTGTTGGACACAGAACAACCAAGCATCGACTTCACTTTTTTAATTGCACTTGGAAACGTTTTAAATGGCACCACTTGCAAGTTTTACTAGAAAATGAAAGTGTTCCCTTCCCAGAGCAACTTAACTCTTCAACAGGCAGAAAAGACGGTTAAAAAAAAACAAAAACCAAAAAGCTGTTGAAAGCAGAGAACCTGTACTCCGGCACTAAAGAAAGTCATTTGAAAGTCAAGTGGGGACAGGCTGAATCAGCACTACCAACTCAAAGTTGCATTCCAGCTTTAATGTAATTCAACCAAGGCAATTTTTTGCTGTGTCAGAGACAGCCTTGAGAAGAATTTCTGGAACATGCTGAAAGTGGTTCCCGGTGGAAGCGACTTTTATGAAGGTACCATGAAATAACTAATTACACCGAGGAGAGTCTTAAACACTTGAGCCTCTTGTGGATTTCACGCTGGAAAGCGGGGATGGGGTGGGGGAAATGCAGGTTTGAGTACCAGCACAGTTAGTCTGTGTGTGTGTGTGTGTGTGTGTGTGTGTGTGTGTGGTTACCCTCACCCAGCATAAAAGAGGGATGAGTGAAAGAGAATGACAAGGTGTGCTTAAAGAGATACGCCTTATCCCCAGTCCTTCCAGCTACAATCTCAAACTGTCCTTGAGTCGACAAAGCGCCAGGTCTTTAGCTCTTTCCAAGATAATTTCAGGCATTCGCTTGCAAGAAGCCAGGGGAGTCAGAAGAAATAGCAAAGGCTTGAGATCTTGACGACTCTGAGCTCAGACCCCAGCCCTAGCTCACATTAGCTCGGGACCCTTTTGTCATCTTAACCTCGCCGTTCTTTGGGCTTCTCGTTTCTAAATGAGAATAATAAGCCCTTTCTTTCTGGATGTTTAAATACAATAATGGAACATCGTACACTCAGCACCGTGTTACAGCACTGGAAACATTCCATAAATGTCGTTCCTTTTATTAGTACCGCGACTTTTAATGCCACTTCAAAGGTGTGCTGGAGAGATCATAAAGCCCTTTTCATCTATTCTCCACGGAACCTGTTATTTGAATACCTAAAAAGTGAAGCTCCGAACAGTTTCCTAAGGCGAGATGTTAAGTGTGGGGGAGAATAGACTGTTAAGCTCATGTACTTAAAAGAAGAAACAGTGTGATAACCTAGTGATTTTCTTGTCCCAGAGCAATAAATATTAGGGTTCTTCCAACCCGCACAAAGGGTCTCCTTTTAGCCATGCTTTGTAAACTTCTTGGATAAAGATCCCCAAAGGTTAATATATAATTCGGCTGGCCTGCTCATCAGATGGTCTCTTTCGGTTTCAGGATAAAGAACCCTGGATAAAAGATGGGAAAATGGTGCCTCGATTCAGCATTGGTCCAAACTGTGAGGAGGACAATTCAAACGGGATCATAAAACCTAATCGCTACCTGCTGCTCTAACTATTTCTCAGGCGAATGATCATTGTGGTTTATGAAAAAGGGGCTGTAAGGATCACGTTCCCGCTTCCAGATGCATTGTCATTCCACGGGGCAGTGGGGAATGAAAGAATTTTAGGCTTTGTAGAGTCCCACGGAGTGTTAGAGGATCATTTACACGGATGGGCTGTAAAATGGTACAGAAACTGCCACTGCTTTCCAGAGTGATTCTTCCCGGGTGACGGACTTAGGAGCAGCAGGAACAATCCCTGGACTTAGCGGAGGCAGGAAGACACAAATGGGTGGACACAGTGTGTCTGGAGGAGGGAAGGGACCGCCTAAATGGGGGACTCCAGTTATTGGTTCCTGGGTCTCTCCACAGTGCTCGACTCTCTCCTTCCTTCACAGATTGAGGATACAGACACAGTGGACCTACCACGGACCAGCATCAGCTGCCAGGTGATTAGGCTGCATGCAACTACTACCGTAGCACTGGAGCACTGACATTCCGTAGTTCATCGATTTGCTCGAGCGGGCACCGGTAACGTCTCCACTGTGAGACTTGTTACTGTTTTTGGCATATCGAATATGCCACGATATGGTGGGATACTCTTGGTAGCTTGCCGGGCTCTCTGAGAGGGATGGAGGAATCGAACCCGGGTCGACCGCGTGCAAGGCAAATGCCCTACCTGTTGCACTATTGCTCCAGTTCAACTACTTCTACTACTAAGAGAGCCCAGCAAGCTACCGAGAGTATCAAGCCCGCATGGCAGAGCCTGGCAAGCTACCCGTGCATATTGGATATGCCAAAAACAGTAACAATAAGTCTCTCAATGAGAGACGTTACTGGTGCCCACTAGAGCAAATCTATGAGCAACGGGATGACAGTGACAGTGATATACACACATATATATATATGTATATACATATATATAATATATATAATGTGCCCACTCTTAGCAGCTGGTAAATAATTTAACACATCATCAGAGTCATGGAGGAAATATAAGAGGAAAACAGATGAGCACCACGAAAACAGATGAGCACCATCTCCTGCCAGGCTCGAGCAGAGTGACACTTGATTGAATAATGGACTCCACAGGCTCGACAGGAGGAGGAAGACAGTCTAAGTGGAAGAAACGGCATGAGGAAGATTGAGGCATGAACGCACTCTCAGTCGATGAGAACAGTGAGTGTGAGGCGTGAGAACAGGAAAAAAATGACTAAATAACTACAGACGGGGGCCAGGCTTGAGAGTCAAGTTTCCTGGATGTTTTTTTTATTATTATTATTTTGAATTAGCATTATGATTTGGCAATGCTGGGGACTCAGGCTCGGGGCCCGACGCTTACAAGGCGAGTGCTCGGCCTCTGAGCCAAGTCCCTAGCCCCCCCACCCCCAGGCCCCTTCCAAAACACCGCAGGGTTTTCAGTACAGAAGTGGCGTGAGAAGATTAAGCAGCTGAGGCTTCCAGGACCACTGAGGCAGCAGCGTGGAAAATGAGCCGGGGAAGCTGGGAGACCGGAATGGAGGAACTGTTGGAAGGGGCCAGGCCAAGAGACGGCGGCAAGCCGAGAAAACAGCCTGTGGATATGTTCAACATGCTTGGGAAAGCGGCATTCTCAGGACTAAAATAAACCTTTAATTAGAGTATAACAAATAGTCAGAAAGGCCCTAAGTATACAACTCAATTTCACAAAATGAGCAAAACGCACATTTACCCCAAATGAGCATGCCACGCAGCTACCAGTCGGCTCCAGATCACCAAAGCCCCCGCGATGCCCCTCCATCCCATCAAAGGCACTTGACTGCCGCCACCGTGCTGGTGGCCTAGAGACCCGGAATATCCCAACCATAAGCCGTCTGAAACAGAACTCGCCGTGGAGGAGAAGCACAGAGGTGATTCAAATCACTTGTTTTTTATCATCTCCAAATGTCTGCCTCGGAGACCAGATTCTGATGAGCACCATTTTCGGCTGTTATTTCGGCTTTCAAAAACAAATCAGTCAAAATTAAATTCCTCCAAAGTCATCCCCCGGAACAGATGGATTCCTTAAGGAGCGAACAGGAGACTCCGGGCAGAGCCAAATGATTCCAGAAGAAAAGACCCCCAGAGCTCATTGTAAGTCATGTGGCAAAGGTCCAGCGTGCCGGGTCCAGCACAGATGGCAAAACCCAGGTCACATCTGTAACCCACTCGGGCCGGCCAAGCACAGGGCAACACAGGAGTTGCTGCAGATGGAGAGATTTAGGGTCAGGCAGGTGTGTGTGTGTGGGGCGGGGGGGAGTGTCAGTGCCAGGTGTGCGTGGCAGTAGCCAATCATTAACATTGGGAGACTTCCCCCCCCCCCATCTCCCCCTACACCCCTGCCACAGGAAGTGGCCCCAGATGAGAGCTGAAGGGAGGTGGATGCCAAAGAGGCAGTACACGCAGTACATACAGACCCCACATGCAGTACCCGACCAAGTGTGGGCAAACGGAACCGTGTCCTGAAATCAATGTTCTCTGAAGTGGTCGCTCAAGGATCCCTTTCTGAAGTCCTGAGAGAAGTGTTATCAATGCTCAGGGCCCGGCTGGCGGGCAGGAAATGCCCCCCATGGGGGCATTTGACTCATAAACCCATTCAGCCTCACCATGTTCATAACCGTTTGTGTAAAGAAGGAACAACCTCCAAGCACTAATTAGAAAGACGGAGCGGCCGCGTTCTTGCTTCCCGATCACCTTATCTTCTTTATTCAGTTCTTGAAGACTCAGCTATTAAAACAAATTAAGTAATTCATCAAGCCCATTTCAATTACCTGCTGCTGATAACATCAGATTACAATTAGCATCTACAAATGAACCAAGTGCCAACTGCCAAGCTGAAACATAAGCTAATTTACTGCTAGACGCTGCTGGCTGAAGACGGGACTCAGGGGCCTGGCAGCGGGCACCCACTTCATTATTCCAACAACAGTTCTGCAGCTTCGCTCGCCACCGTCCAAAGTACCGTCTGACCGAGATTTACGGCCCCGGCCACCTCCGCTCCCAGGTTTATGGACGCGCTGTATCTGTAAGCAAATCACAGCTCCTTTTAAACAGCAATGTCTAGACAAGCCGGGTGACAAATCTTGACCTCAAGGAGCGAATAAATATTATTAATATTTATTAGGCACTGATAGGTGTGGGGCCCCGCCGTGGGATGTGCGTGTCAAAAGCCTAATGAGGGTCTGAATCATTTTCTGCCAGCGCTCTGGTGCTCCATCAGAACAGGCTCCTGTTTCGGTGGATGGGCTCCACGTCTCATTTCTCTTTCCAAGCAGGGGAAGGGGACGTTCTCGTTCACTTATTCCTGTAGTCTAGGAGAAACCGACTTCAGTGTCAGATTCATGCTCTTGGGACTTCCTGGTTTCCCTGGAACTGCATGAGGGCGGTGTACGGCGTGGCTTCCGAGATCATGAGAATTATGAGGCTATGTCGTGTCGTCTCCTGCACCGGCATGAACCCCTCGGTGAATGTGGGGGGGCCCGAGCGAAGGCCGAGGGCTGCGGGGGAGAAGACCCAAGCGTGGAGTTACGAATGACAGGAACTGGGGTCAGTCCTTGGACTGCCAGGCCTAACGCAGAGCTTTGTGGTGAGGGCTAAGTGTAATCCGGACGCCGAGGGCCCTGGTTCAGTACAGGTGACAGGGAGTCAAGAGCTTCTCCAGGAGTCAGAAAGAGCTGGTCCCCCGATGTTGCCTGTGAGCTCCTGGCCACCTCTAAGGGGAGAGGAAGGCTTCAAGGCAGACTCCCAGGGGTGCATCCTCTTTTTCAGCTCCCTGCGTTTGGGGGGTGAGGGAGGGGTGGATGGGGAGGAAGGAAGATGGGAGGCTTTACGAGACAGGCCGGGTCATCCTGACCTGGCTCCATTTGGATGCCACCGAGCCGGTGGGAATTTGGTTTCGCAGCTGGAGCGACAGCCCCAGCACCAAGGGACTAGAAGTTCTGCCTCAACTCTGTGTCCTGCCCTCTAACTCTGAGAGAGTCACAGACAAGTGTCAACGCCTGGATCTCCATCAGAGGGAGAGAAAGAGAACAGCTTCTCACAGGGCTGGCAGGTGGGCATGCAAGTACTAGACACAAACAGAAGGGACCACGTGACGAGACCAAGAACTATGTGAGGCTTTGCAGACCCTTGACATTTAAGGCCGTTCCTTTGAAGAGGCTCCCATTAATGACACTGTGAATTTCCAATGAGAAATAATCAATGAGGGTGACTTAATTTTTAAATCAATTGAATTTTGCTGACAATTATTGTAAACCTTTACCCCTAAGGTGAGGTTTTACATACAGAAATACAGAAAACCTGCACTGTAGCACTGTCATCCCGTTGTTCACCGATTTGCTCGAGTGGGCACCAGTAACGTCTCCATTGTGAGACTTGTTGTTACTGTTTTTGGCATATCAAATAGGTCATGAGTAGCTTGCCAGGCTCTGCCGTGCAGGAAGGATACTCTCAGTAGCTTGAAAGGCTCTCCAAGAGGGATGGAGGAATTGAACCCAAGTTGGCCGCGTGCAAGGCAAACGCCCTACTCGCTGTGCTATGGCTCCAGTCCAATAGAAAACCTAATCTATAAAAATGGAAATGCAAGGCTAGATAGTCCTCAGCCTGGGTTCGACCCCTGGCACTGCACAGGGTCCCCTAAGCCCCACCAGGGGTGAGCCCTGAGCACAGAGCCAGGAATAAGCCCTGAGCATCGCCAGATCTGGTCCAACACATGACAAAATGAAAAGGCAATAACTAGAAAGCTATCGTTTTATCACAGAGTATGTCTCCTCTGACCAAACAAACACTGACTGAAGATTCTTTAGTATATTGACTTTTTCATATGTTCACAGTAGTGACTGGATTGACAAAAATCTATTTAGGAGCTTATAGTTGACACCATATAATTAAGGTGTCAAATATCTGTATGTTATCTAGATAATGCATGATCCTATTTGCTGCTTCTTGGGGATTCTAAGTTTTCGGATTTAAATGGCCAGACTTTAGTGTTTAAATATGATCAGCACAGAAGTCATTTGGGTGATGTTTCTGAAATCATTCTAGAGTCACGGATTGTGCCACCTATTGTCCCGTGGTGCTGTAGATAAGAGGAAAGGTACAACAGCTACCCAACTTGACTCCAGTAGGTGACTCCTACGATGGGTTTGAAAACATCCATGGAAAGAGGCCAAGCAGCTCGGGGATCCTGGAGCGATGACACGAGTCAAGTGTTTCCTACCTTCCTGGGCTTTGATTTTATCCCGAGTAAAATGGGTTGCTGTGCCCCCCTCCCCCCCATCTCACAGGGCTGCAGAGGGGATTAACTATGAAAATAAATAGAAACACAGGACACAGGGCAGGTCTCCACATATGTCTGTGGCATGAAAGACCCTGGGTAGGGGCTTGATGTGGACCTGATAAATTTATGAAACACTGATCATTTCATGAATGTTTCTTTTATGAAACGACAGAGCCATACCTCTCCGATAACATCTGTTCAATGAATATTTATTGGGCAAAATCATTGTTAAGAGAGAGAACTGAAGGAAAGAATGCTATCCCCAGGTCCCTTCCTTTTTTTTTTCAAATCTGCTGTTTTCTAAATAGAAAATGTGGCTTTGGCTCAAAATTGAGAGTGATTTTACGTTTCCACCATTTCACACAGGTTGACGACAGAGCTCGGGGCCTGTGGGGGCTGGGGGTGAGCAGCGTTTGCCTCGCTCCGATTAGACCCCAATGAGAAATAGACCCAGTCCCAGCGTGGTGTCTGCGGGCTTCATTCCTGCAATGGGGTCACCTCTGCAGGTATTCCAGGGGGCCTGGGGTCAAGCAAGATGAATGCCTACCTCCAGAGAGGAGAAAGGGGAAATGAAAGAAAGAGAAAAAGAAAAAGAAAGCAGAAATGAGAATGAGACCAGAAAAAAAAAAACAACCAAATCATCCCCCTGCATTTCTTCGTCACTTTGCTCCTCATGGTTTTTCTCAGAGTCAGCTGAGAGACAGCCCTGTCTGGCCCTTCACTGGATGAGAAGATTTATGAGGGTCAGAGTGGGAGGCATTTAACAGAGGGCTGACTCTCTGGATGGACTAGTTTGGCTCCACACGGTCTAAATTAGAGCATAAGAAAGACAGACCCCACACCCATTCTGCAGCCATCATTGTTTACAGCAGAAAGGGACATGTAAATGGTGACGCTAGTTTATTATTATTGATATTATTATTATATTTATTTATTTTTAAATATTTTTTAATTAGTGAATCACCATGAGTTACAGTTACAAACTTATGCGCTTTCATGATTGCATTTTGTTTACATCCCTCCACCAGTGCCCAGTTCCCTCTACCAGTGTTCCCACTATCCCTCCCACCCTCCCACCCCATCCCCCCACCCCTCCACCAGTGCCCAGTTCCCTCCACCAGTGTTCCCTGTATCCCTCCCACCCTCCCACCCCATCCACCCCATCCCACCCCACCTCTGTTGCAGTGCATTCCCTTTTGATCTCTCTCTCCTTTTGGGTGCTGTGGATTGCAACAAAGGTACTGCGCGTGGCCATTCGTGTTTGGTCTATATTCTATTTTCAGTACGCATCTCCCATCCCGTGCAGGTCCTCAAACCACACTTTATTTGGTGTTCTCTTTTCTATGTGAGCTGCCCCTTCCTCCATCCAGCATGTGAGGCCAGCTTCCAAGCCTTGGAGCCAACAATATTATTATTATTATTTTTAGTGTAGGAGTACTGCTATTTATTCAGCCATTGATTAAGCTGATGGAATCGGGCATGAACTCCACTGTGATGCTATTTGATGCTATGGGTAAGAAATCAGAAGAGCCAAAATCCTTTGACTTGCTTAACTTTTTATTTTGCTACTATTTGGGGTGGGGGGGTACACCTGGCAGTGCTTGGGGGGCTACTTCCAGTGCAGTGCTCAGGGGTTACACCCAGTGGTGCTCGGGGAACCATGCAATCAAAACACGACAAGCATGTGTTCCAGCCCTTTGAACTATCTCCCTGGCCATGCCTGATTTTATTTTACATGAAATCAATGGGTAATAAGTACCCATCTTTGGTGACAATAATTTCTTGTCTATGTCTTTTACTCTATTTTACACAAGTTCTATCCACTTGCTTCCCCCCCCCAGATAAGCACAGGAAATGTCTATTGTCAAGGGTAATTCTTAGTGATGCCAATCCCATTTTCCTTGTCTCTTTTGAAAAAAAAAACAACCCAAAAACCACGCACCCTCAAGCTCCTGAAGCTTTATTCTCTTTCAGCTCCACCTAAAACCCCTCCACTTAGGATCCTAGCTCAGTCAACCGGCCAGTTTTCCTGCCATATCTCATAGGTGCCTTTAGGACAATGTCATGTGAATACCCAATTCCAGTCCCATTTGCTCACCTTACATTAAGAGAAATACATATTGGGGGGCTGGAGCGATAGCACAGCGGGTAGGGTGTTTGCCTTGCACGCGGCCAACCTGGATTCGATTCTCAGCATCCCATATCGTCCCCTGAGCACTGCCAGGAATAATTCCTGAGTGCAGAGCGAGGAATAACCCCTGTGCATCACTGGGTGTGAGCCAAAAAAAGCAAAAAAGAGAAAAAAAAAAGAGAGAGAAAAGAAAATCCAAAAAACCATATTGGATATGTTCAAAATCAAATGGACCATATGCTTCTTACTACACATTCTTCCTCTTGGCATTTCTGCTTCTTTCCAAGGGCTCCCACTCACCTGGCACATCTTGGTATAAGTCCACATCTTGGACTCCATCTAACCTTAAGAATATGTATTGAGTGTCTCCCTGCACATGAGAGGTTCTATTTGGGACTACAGTGACTGTAAGAGAAGGAAGGATAGAAAAAGTAGGCTACAGAAAATAAATCAATTATGATCACGACCCAAATTTTAAAAATAGGGGCAATCTGTACACACATATGTATGTTTATATATAGGATTGTACTGCCATGTCTTTATGTACATAGTCAAAAGGTCTGGAAAGACTCACATTTACAAAAAGATTTTAAGGGGACAAGAAATACCAATGAAGAAGGTACCAAAGAACAGGCAAGAAGAAAGTCAGGACAGTGATGCTTCACAGAATCCAAAAGAGAAGTTTTTTTTGGAAGGAGAATTGGGGTCAAACCTGGTGGTGCTCAGGGTACACGCCTGGCTGTGTATTCAGGGCTCACTCCTGGAAGTTCTTGGGGAATCATTAGCAGTGTCTGGGATTAAATTGGGGTCAGTCACATGCAAGACAAGCACTTTCCCCCTGTATATCTCTCTGGTATAGGACAAGAATTTTATTTAAGTTTTGCTTTTTGGGTCACACCCGGCGGTGCTCAGGGATTACTCCTGGCTCTACATTCAGGAATTACTCTTGGTGGTGCTCGGGGGATCATATAGGATGCTGGGAATCGAACCCGGGTCGGCTGCGTGCAAGGCAAACGCCCTACCCACTGTGCTATTGCTCCAGCCCCCCGACAAGAAAATTTTAAGATACAATTCGGAGAGCAGGCCAAATGCTACACACTGACTAGGGAAATTTAGAACTATTTCAGCCATAAAGAAATCATCATTGGTCTTCCGGTAGAGAAAAAAGGTGCCAGTTGAGTTGCACTGGGTTGAAACTGAATAGGCTCTCTGCTTCCAGTAATAGTGGAGAAGCTCATTTTGCAACAGCTCTCCTGTCAGTAACAGAGATTACGTTGGTGGTAGAAGAAATCTAAAGGCATGGGGTGCACACAAAACAGTGAGAAACTGCAGGGAGGATAGAGTGGAAACCCTTTGAAGAAGGCAATAGCATTGGCCAAGTTTCCAGTTTGGAAGTGTCAGAAGGCATGGATGTATTTCCGAGGCCAGAAGGCAAGCCCCAATAAGTGTCATGTTCTGAGAGGGAAAATCTAATAGGGAGAAACACACAGTCTTGAAGAACCAGAGAGGAAATCCCAGAGAGAGCCCTGGTAGGTGAGACTGGAATACTGAGCTAAATCCCTGCCTAGCTCCTAAACTATGCATGTGGCCCACGTAAAATTCAAAGGTGAGATCAGGGGCCACTCGCCATTATAGAAGACTGAATTTAGAGCTTGAATTAAGCCACGTTAACTGGTAAAACAACAGTCAAAACAAAACTGTTCTGAGAATTCAGAATTTAGAGTCTTATTATTTTTGCTGGCAGACACCTCCCAAGTAGTATTCAGGGGATTTAGGGGTCACTCCTGGTGACGCTCAGCCAGTGGTTCAATGCTAGGACCCAAGGGATGAGTTACTCAGGCTCTGCAGTGCCTGCAATCACCAGGGGCCACACCTAGCAAAGCTCAGGGGCGTCCAGGGTCGCACCCAGTGATAGTCAGGAGAGCACGTGACTGAACTCAGAGCAGGTGCCTGCTAGACATGTAACCAAACCGCTGTACTATCATCTCCTGGCCCTAAATTCAGACTCTTTCTAAAGTGCTGTTCAGAGTATTATAATAATACTTCTGTATTAGGCACTGGAAAATGAAACAACGAACTGTCATTAATGCTTCAGCCAAGAGGTAATCAATGCCCAACTCTGTGACTACACTGAAAACGCTGAATTATACATATTAAGTAGGTAAATTGTGTGCTGTATGAACTGTACTCAACTGTGACAAAATAACATCAACCAAACAGGCATTCAATAAGGATCTATCTCTGAGAGGACTCACACAGAATCGGTAGGAAAAAAAAAAAAGTTTGGTTTTGGTTTGGGTGATGCTCAGGGGTTGGTTACTCCTGGCCTCTGCAATCAGGACCTACTCACGGGGGGCGGGGGGCATATGGGATGCTGGAGATTGAGCCTGGGTTGGCTGTGTGCAAAGCAAACAACCTACCTACTGTACTATTGCTTTGGCCCCTAGAATCAGTAGGAAATATTAAAAAAATTTCTGATGGGCGAGAGAAATAGCTCAACGGCTAAGTGTTTTCAAAGCATACTTTGCATGTGGAAGGAACAATTTGATGGCCAGCAACACATGATCCCCCCTGCATTGCTTTACCAGTTAACTTGGCTGAATTCAAGCTCCAAATTCAATTTTATTTCTGGTGTGTGGATCCCTGAGATCTCTGTTCCCACATTTTAGCTTGAAGTAACCTTTGAGCACAGAGCCAGGAGGAGCAGAAGCACTGGACAAAGCCCCCAAACAAAATCAAAGATTTCAAAATAATGCTCAGCTATGTTACAAATAATGCAACAAATAAACATATACATTTGGGGGGTGTGGGTGAGTGTTTGCTTCTTTTGGGCCACACACCACTGTGCTCAGGGGTTTCTCCTGTCTCTGAGCTCAGGGATCACTCCTACTGGGGTTTGCGGGGCCACAGGTGGTGCCGGGGATTGAATCTGGGTCACCCGCTGGACTCTTTCTCTAGCCCCTAAACACAAAATGTTAACAGAAAAATTTAAGCGCTGATTAAAAGAGAGAAAAGTTGGGGCTGGAGCGATAGCACAGCGGGTAGGGCATTTGCCTTGCACGCAGCCGAGCTGGGTTCGATTCCCAGCATCCCATATGGTCCTCTGAGCACTGTCAGGAGTAATTCCTGAGTGCAGAGCCAGGAGTAACCCCTGTGCATCACCAGGTGTGACCCAAAAAGCAATCAATCAATCAATCAGAGAAAAGTTCTAGAGCTAACAATGACCATGTATGTATGAAATAAAATATGTAGATATAAAACTAAAATTTCACCTTTATCATAAAGCATCAACTTGTCCAAACAGAGGTCTGGTGTTTGGCCTCAGTAGTGGGAAACAATTTCTAAATTTCTGGCAATGTGCAGCCCCGGAGTGTCTTTGTTTACCCGAGGGCATGACCAGTGGCTGAGAGTCTGCCAAAACGGTGATTTAAGGTAAAGGTATATGGTTCAACCTCCAGAAGGACTGAAAACCCAGATAATCCGGGCAAGTGATCAACTCTAGCCACAGAATCGAGGTCCAACAGGAGCTCCGGATATCAAGGCTTATGTGGGTCTGAGTCTGAGGACAGCCTGGGCGTGTCAGGGCATACTGTTGCTTAGAAAGGTCAGCGCTGTACATGACTCAGCCACGAGAAGTCTTTGTGCTTGTCATTTGCCTGGGTCCAACACCTGTGTCTCTTCTCTTGCTGATTTTAATCTATATTTTTTACTGAAATAAACCAGAACTGTGAGCACAACAGCTTTCAGTGGATTCCGAGACGCTTTCTCATGAATCATGCATTAGTAGGGTAGCCCTGAGGTCCCTACACTAGCAGTTGGTGACAGGAGGGAGAACAGACTTAGGGGATTTTCAACTGCATCGCTGGATGGATGGGCTCAAGACCAGACTGCAGATAACAGAAGAGTTGGTGAGCTTGAAGACAGAGTAATAGAAAATCTCAAATCTATAGAATAAAGAAAAAATAGTAATATTCAGGAAGATATAAAAGTGCCTAAAGTAATACCCTCTCCTAAAAAGAAAGAGAAAAGAGTAAATAGATGAAAAGTAATAGATCTTTCCTTAAATCTATGAAAGATTACACGTTACACACAAATTCTGCAGTTCAAAGAACTGCAGGAAGGACAAAATAGAGGAGATAGGTGTAGTATAGTTCAACTACTAAGAACCAAAATGACAGAAAATCCATAAAATCAGCAAGAAAAAAAAAGCACATGCCATACAAATGATTAATTTAAAGACTTCTTATCAGAATAAATGGGGACCAATAAACAGAGGAAATCTGCCCTGGATTGCTGAAAGAGGGGAAAATACTATCAACTTAGGGTTCTGTGTCCAGCAAAAATGCTTTGTGAATTTTGGGTTATTTTGGGGTTATTCTCAGCTGTGTTTAGGTATCACCCTTGGCTCTATGCTCAGAAATTACCACTGGTGGTGCTTTAGGGAACCATATACAGTGTCAGGGATCAAATTAGGGTGAGTTTCATGTAAAAAAAGCACCTGAACCCTGTGCTATTTCTCCAGCCCTCAGGAAAACATTTAAAAGAGGAAAAATGAAATTAGGAGACCTGCATCAGAAAAGAGGCTAAAGGAGATTCTTCAGGCTGAAGGAAAGTTATACCAAATAGAGACTCAGATCTTTAGAAATGAATATTAACACCCTAACTTAATAACTATGTTGTTAAACATAAGATATTATTTTTCCTTTTAATTATTTAAAATAAGTTACATAACCTCTCAGAGAGCCCGGCAAGCTACCGACAGTATCTCACCCGCATGGCAGAGTCTGGCAAGCTTCCCGTGGCATATTCAATATGCCAAAAGCAGTAACAACAAGTCTCACAATGGAGATGTTACTGGTGCCTACTCGAGCAAATCGATGAGCAACGGGATGACAGTGATATAGTGGAGTTATATGACAGCTAAACTATAGATGAATATGAATAGGGAGTAAATAGAAAGTAAATTGGGAGTAAAAAGATCTGTATGTTTGGATGGTACCTATATTTTACAAGCATTGGTAAAATATTATGTAAAGGAAAGTTGGTAGAAGTTAACGATATATAATTTAATCTCACAGAGGAAGCATTAAAAGTCAATGCAGAGGCATGAAAAATAAAAATTAAGGATACGTCATTAAGTCAACCCAAAGAAGTAAGAACAAAGAACAAATTATATGGGACAAACAAACAGTAACAGAAAAATCATAGGCCCAAAAATAGCAAAAACAATAATTAGAGAAAATTTAAAAGAATAAAATTCTCTAGTTAGAAGACCATAATTATCAAAATCTTTAAAAAATATGCAAGTTCCAACTATATGTCATGTGTACTCAATAAACTTTAAATATAAGGACACAGAAGGAGGGTAAGTAAAGAGATGGGGAAAGACGAACCACATAAGCAATAAACATAACGAAGCTGGAGTGGGAATATGCATATCATAGAAAGCAGACCTCAGGGCAGAAAGGCATGGACAATGATAAAAAAGGGAACATTCCGTAATGATAAAAGGGCCAATCTGTCGGGAATACAAAATGATCACAGATGAATATTCACCCAAAGAGTTTCAAATTACAGGAAGCAAAGTTTCAAAGAATTAAAAGAAGGACAAACAAATCCACAATGAATACTAGAAATTTTAACCATTTCCTTCGTACCAATTGGCAAAACATACAGATTAAAAAAAAATAGAAACAAAGGCAATGAAAACAGCTTCAACTTAGCGGGACCTAACTGAACTCTATTACTAGGGGCTCTGTACCTGAGGAAATCCTACAAAGTACATGTTTTCTGACCACAATGACATGAAATTAGAATTATATAACAATGATGTGCATAGAAAAATCCCAAATGTTTTAAAATTAAGCAACATGTCTGAACAACACAGGGTTTAGAGGAAAGCCACAAATTATTTTAGAAATACTTTGAACTCAACAAAGATAAAGAAAACATAATAGCCAAAGTGAGTAGAAATAAAGAAATGAGAAAAACAAAAATAAACTAGTAACCTGACAAGCACTTAAAAAATAATGAAAGTAAAAGTCGATTCTTTAAAAAAACCAAGATAATCGTTCAACATATGCAAATCAATTAACATAATACATCGCATCAGTAAAATGAAAGCTAAAAAGCATATTGCCATATTAATCGATGCAAAGAAACTTTTGATAAGATTCAACAGCCATTCATATCAAAACCCTCAACAAAAACAGGGTGAAGGAACCTTCAAGCTAGTAGCAGCCATATATTACAAACCCAGAGGCAGTATTACTCTAAATGTTGAAAACCTGAAAGCATTTCCTAAAGAATAGGGAATATATATACTATACTGTATATACTATTATTCAACATAGTATTAGAAGTCCTATCTACAGCAATCAGGAAAGAGAAAAGATAAAGTTCTAAATTGGAAAAAGAGTTAAATTATCACTATCTGCAGGTGACATGATAGTAGATAGAGAAGACCCTAGAAACAAGATAGCACAGTGGCTGGCTATCAAGTCAATACATAAAAATTAAATGCATTCTTATATGCCAATAATGAACCAGAGAAGAATGCAATCAAAGAGTCCATCCTGTTCAAAACAGTGTTAAAATCATCAAGTACCTAGGAATCAACTTAACAAAAGACATGGAGATCTATATCATAAAAACTCTAAATCACTTAGGAAGAGATAAAAGAAGACATTAGGAAATAAAAAAAAATAATCCATGCTCAAGAATTGGAAGAATCAACATTGTCAAAACGTACATCCTACCTACATGATCATATAGATTCAATGCATTCCCCCATTCAAATTCAGATCAAATTCTTAAAGGACTTAGAACAATCTGTAACAAAGTTTGTATGGAATCAGAAGAGATCCCCAAATAACCAAAGACATACTGAAAAATAAGGAACTGCGAGGTATCTCATTACCTAATTTGGAAATGTACTGTAAAAAGCCGGGGATAAGCCCTGAGCCCTGCCAGGTATGGCAAAACAAACAACAAATTAAAAGAAAAAAATCAAGAAAATCAATCTCTAGGTAGAATGATCCAGAAAGAGGGATGGGGTTTCCAGAGGCAAAACACAAATGACCAGGAACAGAAACAAAAGGAGGCATTACCAACATACACCCTACCATCATGAGAAAGGAAATAAGGAAATAATTGTAAATAAATCCCTGCCAACACATTCCACCCGGATGAAATGAGCATTCACTGGAAAGCACAACTTATGGAACATGGACACAATGGTCGGGGGAGATGGCACAGGAGCTGGGGGCACCAGGCACAGGACCCCTGTTTGATCCAACAGCACAGTCCTCTGAGTACTTCCAGGTGTGCCCCAGGCTGGTATCTGGCACTGCAGGACCCAAGCAGGATCAGATCCAGTAGTCCAACCCAGTTGGCTGAACAGCGCCAGGAATGGCCCCAAGTCCTCTGAGCACTTCTTGGGAGCACCACCCCCCCAAACCAACCTGACACAAAAAGGAAATCTGAATATTATACTGAGTCTGCCAAAGTCCCAGCCCCAAAGCTTCTAATCAATCCTCCAGTCCTCTGTCACAGTTTGTCACTGCCTTCCCAATCAGCTAATCTTCCTTAGCGCTCTATCTGAAACGTCTCACTCCTACATTTCAAAACGTCAGGAGTTCCTGTTCACTGGCCTGGTTTTCATACTAATCTTACTACCGACTCCCCAGAACAACCCCTGCAGGCTAATCAATCATGCTATCATCCCTCGCAGAGGCTGGCCTAGTAATAAGTTGTCTTTTTTTCATGTGTCCCTCATCATCGGTGCCACCCTATCCCTGACAAATCTCCCCTGTTCAAAGGTTCCCCCGGAGGCCAGAAAAATACTTTGGATCCTCATGCTTCTCCCTCCTAGGAATTTTACAGCGGCACCTTTAACACTGTCTCCGGGGAGGATGCTGTTTGCCTAGGCCTCAACCCTATTTTCTCAATGCACTGATAAACTCCTGAAGAGTAAGGATGAAAAAAAAGGGCAACCACTCCAAGACGCAGCACCTCAGACGTGTGCTGTACACACTCTCTTCAACGCCTGTAACAAGGCGATTCTGAACAGGGTCCTAGGACTCTAGATCTACTCTGAGCTCAATCCTGTTTTCTGAGTCATCTTCAAGGATTTTCAGACTGTTTTTCTAACACCTACCCTCATAAACCATTTGCATACAGAGGGAGGAGTGCTAAGGGTTGAGAAAAAGATGGGGGCACCTTGAACTTTTAGGTTCTGTCATTAAGAAGGGCATGGGGGAGCCGGCAGAGGAACCCAGGTGTGTGGGACCCGGGCCGAGATCGCTAAGGCTGCTTGGATTGGGACTGGGCCTCTTCCACCCAGATCCCCCATTTTCCAGTAGCTAGGCAGTCACACCCAGAGACTGTCCCTGGCGCTGTGTAATCCCAACAACAGCCAACATCCAGAGACTATAAAACCAAGCTAATAGCCTAGTTCTCCCTTTTAGAGAACCTGAAAAGCTACAAAGAGTCCATTGTCCACTTGGGAGAGCCTGGCAAGCTCCCAGGGTGTATTCATATCCAAAATACAGTAATGGATATATACATACATCTTGGAGAGTCTGGCAAGCTACTGAGAGTATCCTACCTGCACGGCAGAGCTTGGCAAGCTCCCCGTGGCGTATTCGATATGCCAAAAACAGAAACAGTAGGTCTCATTCCCCTGACCCTGTAAGAGCCTCCAATCGTTGGGAAAGATGAGTAAGGAGAGGCTGATAAAATCTCAGGGCTGAGTGTAATAGAGACGTTACTGGTGCCCACTCGAGTAAATTGACGAACAACGAGATGATAGTGACAGTGACAGTGATACAGTCGATTAAGAAGGGCTCCACTGGGCATTCAGTGGCTAGGATGACCTAATGAGAATTCACTAGGGAATACCGGAACTTTCTATCCTCTCTCCAGGCTGAGACCCTCGGCCTGAGCAGGAGCTGCGGCTCTCGGTTCCTTAACCAAGGCTCAAGCTCTGTGGCTGTTTCCAGAAACATCTGTTCCTGTCTGCTGCTCATTAGTTACCCACAAATATGTGAGGGTATGATAACAATATCTTCTACGGCGGAGTTACCAAATCTTAATGTCTCTTACTGTTATAAACAGACTTCCTCAAATTTGACAAACATCTTTATGGTCACCCAGTACTCTCCCAAACAAGGATTATAAATCTTATTTTAAATAGAGCATTCAAAAACTACTTCGGTCAGTTTTACCAAAACGACCCCAGCAAGGAGGACTCCTGCCTGGCCGACAGGAGGGGGTGGGGTCACTCAGACTTGTGAATACACTTACTTTTGAGAGGGGGGGAAAAATAAAACCAATATTTTCTGGAAAGTTAAAGTCAAGAAATCCTGGTAAGCAAAACTCCTCTCCACTCCCCTTTTGTTGATGACCACCTCCCGGCTTCTCTTTCATTTAACCCAAATGTAGCTGTGTATCCTCATTTCATTACCCTCCCCTTTCATTAGATCCATCGGCTCGCTCTTTCCTCTGGACAGATTAGAAGGTTGGGATGTTTGTTCCTCCAGGGACTCTCCGCGTTCTGATCCCTAGAGCACTGCGGTGACAGCAGGGTGTGATTTAGAGCGAGCAGGCTCCAGGGAAATAGCGCTCAGGGAAATATACAACACACAGGACGAGGCAGGTCTCTGGAATACAAACACCCTGATTCCTGTTTAAAAAAAAAAATGACGGGCGCCTCCAGCTTAAGCTCTTTCCAGCCCAGTGCATGGATTCCTGGACCTTGCAATCTTTATTTCTCTTTGTTTTGTTGTCATTTTGTAGGGGAATGGACCGACCCATCCCCCATCCCCAGGGCAGAGCCCAGGGCTTCCTCCTGGCTCTGTGCTTAGGGATAACTCCTGGGCAGGTCAAGGAGCATTTGCGACGCTGGGGATGGAACTGGGGTCGGCATCGAGCCTGACAAGTGCCCCGCACCCCGTATGATCTCTCTGGCCCGGATCGTGGGGGGTCTTACCCAGATTGGAGGACGCGCGCCCTTCCGCGGCCCGGTCCTTGAGATCCTCCGCGATGCCCAGCTGCTGTTCGTGGTACTGCTTCGCCCTCTCCAGGTCCTGCATGCACCTGGCGGCGTGGCCCAGGCCCGCGTAGGCCCGCATCTCGATGGCCTTCTCCGCCAGCTCCTGCGCCAGCTCCAGCACGTAGTTGTGGTAGGACATGGCCTTGTCGAAGTTGCGCCGGTAGTGGTAGGCGCTGCCCAGGTTGCTGTAGGCGCGCGCCTCCTCGCGCTTGTTGCCCAGCTCCTTGGCGATCTTCAGGTGCTGCTCGTGGCACTGCACGGCGTTCTCGAAGTCGCCCATGGCGATGTACACGGCGCCCATGTTGCCGAGCTCCCGCGCTTCCGAGAGCTCGTCTTTGGATTGCTTGGCCAGGAGGACGCACTGCTTGTGGCTGGCCAGGGCGTTGGGGTAGTCGCCGATGGCGGTGTACACGTGGCCCAGACTGCTCAGGGCGGATGAAGCTGCCTAGAGAGAGAGAGAGAGAGAAGGAGAGAGGCTAAATCGGAGAAGTGGAAGCCCACCAGAAAATGGCCGTGGTTGATCTCAGCTGAGAAGAAAAAAAAATGCCCCTGAGTTTGCTGTCATCATCCTACTCCAATTCCTAATGGGTCTGGACAGAACTTTCATTCCAGCAAGCACAAGCCAACCGCAAGCTGCAAAGGAAGGACCACAGGGCCGTCATCGGCCACTTTTAATTCCTGCCCCCCGGAAGAACAGGCTGTCTTCTACGTGACCATCATCTTAGGAACGTAGTGGCCTTTTTTTGTTTCCTTTGCTTTTTGGGTCACACCCGGTGATGCACAGGGGTTACTCCTGGCTCATGCACTCAGGAATCACTCTGGCGGTTCACGGGGGACCCTACGGGATGCTGGGAATCGAACCCGGGTCGGTCGTGTGCAAGGCAAACGCCCTACCCGCTGTGCTATCGCTCCAGCCCCATGACCTAAAGGTTCTAGACTCTTCCTGGATGCCTCTTGTCCTGTGTTGATGGACAAGGTTTTTCGGGGCGGGCCAGTCCGGATATCCGGAAAGCCGGAGGCTTGCCTCCCCCTCCTTCCTTATCACCCTGTGCCTAGAACTAGGAGATATTCCCACCCCCCAAGCCCCCTTTCCTCATGATGCGCCTCTTTCCTGACATGAATGCAGGATCCAGGGAGAGCAAAGGGTGTGGCCAGTTGCCAAGTGACCCTCAGAGGGGGGAGGGCTGGCGGGGGGGCCTCAAAGCTGGGGATGTACATGTCATCCCAACTTGGGAAAAGGCGAAAAGTTTCCAGAGCATTCTAAGCTGCGGTGGCCGTTTCGCTAATGTGCTAACAAAAAGATTTAGAAAAACAAGAGGAAAGAGATATTTAGAAATCAGCACCTCCCTGCCCCCTCCTCCCCCCTCCACTCCGCCACCACCATTCCACCCCCAATACACACAGGGGTGGAGGGGTGGAGAGCAGCTCTGGGTGTGATTCTGGCAGAAGCAGCAACGCGGTCAGCAAAGCCTCTGGCCTCAGCACCCCACGGCAGGACGGGAAGTCAGGGGTTCCCCGCCGGCACGGTGCACGCCAGCCTTTGCCCTGCTCGCAACTCTCCCATTACCCACCCCCCCCAACCACCCCCAAAGTCTCTTTCCCCCGCTTGGCTGCAGGCCTGCAGACCCAGCCTCCTTCCTCTAGCTCTGTCCTGAGCCCTCCCCTCTTTACCCGCTGGGATTCTTCTCTATCCAAGCCTGGCGAGGGAGTCGGACACAGTCCACAAAACCTCCCGCCGCAAATCTTGGCCGTCCCGGGCGTCAGAGACACACGGCTCTTTCATTACGGAGCCGGGATGACCCAGAATCGGACACACTCGCTTCGAAACGAGCGCTGCCCTTTATTAGCTCTGGGACCTGGAGCCCCTGGACTTCCTCTGTCTTCCCGACCGGCATTTCTGGGCATCCTCAGTAAGCCAGGAACCGAGCTGCTTCCTCGCTGAGCCGTAAGCCTCTGTCAAATGTGTAAACCATAAATAATTCACTAGATAATTCCAAATAGGGGATCTGGTTGGAGGCAATGAGCCCGTGAGCACGGCGGGGGATGGATTTATAGGGCCTGGGGCAGGAACAACACCCCGTGCATCACTGTTCTTAGAAACTTATGGTTCCCGGCAAGGCCAAATGATAGCCCTGGGATTGCCAGCCTCGGGTTCGGCATTTCCCTCGATGCCAGGGAGACACAGACGCTGTCTTGCTGAAGCTCCCCTAACATAAGGAGAGAGAGAATGTGGGCACTTCCTCCCTGGGGTGTGTGTGTGTGTGTGTGTGTGTGTGTGTGTGTGTGTGTGTGTGTGTGTGTGTATGTGCATGCGTGCGTGCGTGCGTGTGTGTGTGTGTGTGTGTGTGTGTGTGTGTGTGTGTGTGTGCGCGCGTGCAGGGGAGGGGGGAGGCAGGCCTGCCTTCACTCTTCAGTTGGTACCTTGCCATTACCAGGCCATTCCTGTCAAGCTGGAGTCCCGGCCGTGGGTGTCTTGGAAACCCACAGCCCTGGAAAGGATGCTGTGATTTACGACGCGCACGGCACAGCCCGTGAAACGAGACAGTCTTGGTCTAGTGTATGAACGGATGGATGTGGATGCCGGCTCCGAGGCAGTCTCTGGGTAAGCCCGAGAGAGTCGTTGCCATGTCTCTGCCTGCTTTCTAAGAAAATTCATGAATTGTGCTGGCTATGAAAGTGTACCTACTGGCTTCCCGGGGGCTAAAATGATATCCCAAGGACGGAGGGCTGCGTGGATGTCCTGGGTAAACATTCGGGTTCTCTGCGAAGGTTTCACTAAGGTGCGGACCGGTGTCTGGGGGCTGCAGGCTGGCTGCGTTGCTCTCTGTCGGAAGGTGCTTGTCATGACAGCTGAAAACATCAGCCATTAGGGCCAAACATCTCGAATTCGGTTGCCACCCAAAAAGGAAGCCCAGTGTTTGACAGCCCCCGGGCCGTCAAACGTGCGATGATATTTATTAGCTATTGTGAATTACAGATTAATCACGCCTCTTTGTCCTCCTTCCCTAGCATAAAGCTGAGATCTGAGAAATGGTTTCGGGCTGTTAGCAAGAATCTGAAGTGTTACTATCTATGGGGAAATCACAGGCCCCACCTCAGGCAGATGCCGCATTTGCCACCCAGGTTCTCTCCGCCTTTGTATATTAATCTCTGGGAGATTTCTGAGCGAGAATAGTAGCAGCTGCTTCCCCACAGTGGAAACATTTTGGAACATCTGTATTTGAATCCTAAAACGCACACAGACAAGTGATTCTAACCAACGATCTGGTTGAAATAATGCTTTCCTCTTTGTGCAAGAAACAAACTACTCCCGTCCTTGCCAAAGCACGACTCCCAGCTGCAGACGGAGCCCACACGAGGCTGTCACCCCTTGCTGTGAGCCCAGGGGTCGCAGAAGAACTACAGAGGGCCAATCAGGTTCGAGGGTGAGGGACCTAGGGCAGAAAACGTGCTTGGAGTTCTTCCAAGTCACCCACCCGTAAGGGGCTCTGAGTTGGAGACACAAGATACAGTCCAAACATCATTGTGGTGACATGTTTTTGCTCTCGTGTAGCATGTTTTCTGCCTGTAGAACATGTAGGCTTTGTAATGATTCTATGACGTGGTAGGACTCAGGGCACACTGTAGAGAATATAAGCAGGTGAGCAGGGGTCCACTGGTACCAGAAACAATGGCTGCTCTTCTCCCCTGCCTTCAACCCGTAAGTACTTTTTATTCTCTGCCATTTCAGTGCCCACAAACCCAAGTGTGGGGTACCTACCTACAATCCATCAGGCCAAGAAAGACGTTAGAAAAACAGGAGCAGACTCTGGGAGCAGTCATGCTTGGGATCAAAAGACACACCGCATGATACTGCCCAAGAATACAGAATGTCTCTGAGCATCAGTTTCCTCATCTGTAAAATTGGGCTATGAAGAACTCACCATGCCTTGATCACTGTATCACTGTCATCCCATTGCTCATCGATTTGCTCGAGCGGGCACCAGTAACGTTTCCATTGTGAGACTTGTTGTGACTGTTTTTGGCATATCGAATACACCATGGGTAGCTTGCCAGGCTCTGCTGTGGGGGCGAGATACTCTTGGTAGCTTGCTGGGCTCTCTGAGAGGGGCGGAGGAATTAAAGCCAGATCAGCCTCGTGCAAGGCAAGCACCCTACCCGCTGGGCTATGGCTCCAGCCCATGTGATGCCTTAATAAGGACTAAATTAGATAATGTTTTGTGAAGAGCCTATGTCAGTGCTGAGAACACAGGAGATGCTTTCCGCAGTTACATTTTTAGTTTTTCCCTCTAATCCAGCCATGATCACACTCACTTAACTCTATTCATTACAAAGATACGGCACAGGTTGCTCAGAAAACAGAGCAGTAAGCTAGACCACACGGGGGCCAGAGTTAAGTACACAAAAAATTGTCATGGTGGGAAATATTTTCCTATGCTGAAAACCAAATTACTATTCCTATTGCTTTTCTGTTATTCATGGGAATTTTAGAACAACTGCCATATCGACTCTAATGTTGGTAAAAATCACTTTCCTTCAAGTGTCAAAACTTGTCAGAGACGGAAGTGTAAGGGGCTTCCTGATTGGTTGATTCATTTGTTCATTCATTTGTGTGCTCAGGAAACTTCTTTAGACTCATAAAAATACAGTAAACTAGTTTTTAGAGGAGGTCCAAACTCTGCACTACTCAGGGCTTACTCCTGGCTCTGTGCTCAGGGATCAGTCCTGGTGGGCTCGGGGGACCATATGGGATGCCAGGGATCAAATTTGGGTTGGTTACATGCAAGGCAAGCACCCTATCCACTATACTATTGCTTAGGTCCTTAGTTAACTAGTTTTTTGATAAAGAACAAAAGGTAGTTCAATGAAAAAAGAATTGTCTTTTTAACAAATAACCTTGCACCAACTGAACAAAGTGAATGTAGATGTTAACCTTTTGTCAGCCACACAAATTCACTCAAGATGAATGACAAATACCAATACAAAAGTAAAACTATGAAATTAGTAGAAAATAACACAGGAGAAAAGTTGGTGATTGCTGACCAATCATGTTAGCAATGAGTGTTTTAGATTTGACACTAAACCATGATCCATGAAAGAAAATTTTAATAAGGTGAACTCTATTAATAAGGTGAATTTTAAATTCTGCTAAGAGATAAATACCAAGGAATACTATTAAAAGAAGAACAAAAATAAGCCATGGGTCTGAAGAAAATTTCAAAACATGTATTTGATAAAGTACTTATATCCAAACACACACACACACACACACACACACACACACACACACACAGAGTCAAATTCAACAAATGAGAAAACAAAAATCTCAACCTAAAAATGGACAAAATGTCTAAACAGCAATCTCACTGAAGAAAATACACAAATGTTACGTAAGTCTAGGAGAAGATGCTTCAGATCAGGATATTAGGGAATTCTAAGTTAAAATAGCAGTGAAAAAGCACTGCATACCTATTAGAATTGCTAAAATCCAAAACAACTGACCGTGCCAAGGGCTGGGGGGATATGAATCAACAGGAACTCTGAACTCTGGCTTGTTACTGGTGAGAGCATAAGATAAGACAGCTGTTTAGAAAGCTAGGTAGCAGTCTCTCACAAAACCAATCCTAATTTCACCATACATAATTGCATTCCCAGCTGTTCGCCCTAATAAGATTTAAAAAAAAAACCCTATGCCCACACCAATGTCCATAACAACTTTATCTACAAATGCTGAAAATTAGAGGAAACCAATAAGCCTTTCAATAGATAAACAGATAAACTCCGGTAGAACCTCAGCATGTCATACATAGGATTCAGTGCCTAGGAGAAATTATCCACTGGGCTCCTCAGAACCTTAAACATCTATAGCGTAATCAAAGAAGACAGTCTAAAGAGGCTACTGTATAATTCGCATCATCTAATACTCTGGAAAAGGCAAGGCTTTTGTGACTGAAAAGGTTCAGAGGTCAGGGTTTAGGAAAATGAGAGGAAAGGGTGAGGGGTGGGGCACAGTTTTTTTTGTCATAGAAACAATTGTGTGCGACAGTGTAATGATGGACACAGATTTTTATTCATTTGTCAAGACCCAGAGAGCACGCCACACAAGAGTCGGATGCTCAAGTGAACTATGAATTTTAGTTACTACATCAAGATGGTCTTGTTAATTGTGACGAATACCGCGCGGTGATGGAAGATGCTAGCAGAAGGGGGAACCGAATGTGGGAAGGAAGAAAGCGTGTGAAAACACTGGATGTTCAATTTTCTGTGCATCTGAAACAGCTCCAGAACGGTCTATCAATTAAAATTAAATATGCACAGCATGAGTTTCAGAGGGGTTGGTGGTAATTCTGGGAGAATAGAAATGGCATGCGCGAAGGCACGAAGTCTGAAGAACGTGTTATGCTGGAGAACCAGATGCCACTTAGACCTGCAGGGAGAGTAAACGGGAGGGAAGTGTGGAAAATCAGCAAAGTTGGGATGAATTCTGTCCATCCACTTAGGAAAGCTGAGGCATTGTCCCTGAGTGTTGTTGCATTGGATTATTCTAACAACGCTCTTCGGTGCTATGATATCCAGGAGGAGATAAAGCTCGTTCAAGGAGACCAGGCTGCACGCAGAAAAGTACACAATGCATAGAAAAGCCATGTCAGAGCCAATATTCAGACGTGAGGTTTCTCATGCCCATCTGACGGCACACAATTTGGTCTCTACTGGAGACTCTGCAATCCATCCGGAACCACGGGAGTCACAGGTGTTTGTCTTGTTTCATGTTTGAGCCACATCCAGGAGTACTTAAGCGGGGGTGGAGGGGGCTCCTCTGGCCCTATTACTACCCACGATGCTCAGGGAACTGTGTGGTGCTGGGAACTGAACCCAGAGCTCCTGATGAGGGTCGGAGGCTGCTTGCTCTCTCTCTCTCTCTTATACAAGCTACTGACACAATTAAATCTGCATATTCATGTGTTTTCATAAAGTTTACAGACAAAGGCGGGTCAGTTATAACAATAACAAATCAGTTAACTACAATAATAGCTCACTAGGATGCAAATAAGTGATCCTTGAAGAGGGCACTGAGATAGAACAAGAGTCAGGAGTATCCAGCTTGCCTGCTCGGGACTCTGGCACACCATGGGGTTTCCCAAGCATCGCTGGGTTTAGACTTCATGGCCCTTCAGCCTCTCCACATGTGGCCTTGGTGGTCCCTGGCAGTGGGGCTGAGCAGCACTGCATCTCACTGCATCTTTGGGCCCTACCACTGAACCACCCGGCCTTGGGTACAGCTAGGGGAGGATTCCAGGTCCTCTGAGCACTGCACGGACCACCACACCCCCTCCAAAGATGTATTTGAAGCATCCGTGATGTTCATTCATTTTGGGGTTAGGGCCACACCCACTGATGTTCAGGGCTGACTCCTGACTCTGCACTCCTGGAGGTGCTTGGGGGACCCTACGGGGTGTCCAGGACCACACCTGTTTGGCTAGATGCAAGGCAAGTGCCCTACCTGTTGTACCATCGCTCTAAATGCCAGCGTTAGTGGTATTCAGAGCAATCTTCCGATCTCGTGGATTGGCTCCTTTTCACCCGAGCAGGAAAGCAGAAAGAAGACTGCTTTCCATGCGACCTGCAGTGACCGCAGAGGCTCGCCACTTTAGGGACCTAGTGCACGAGCCCCTCGCTAATCCCCCACTGCTCTCGCTTGTCTTAGCGCTAAACTCACGCTCTGCGCCCCGAGCACCAAGAGTGAATCACGGCAGTGGGGAAGGGAGCCCAGATTGGCCTGCGATGAACACACGGGGGAAGTGCGTCTTTGTCAATGTGTTGCGTAAAAAACCATTTTGTTGTTGTTGTTGTTATTGTTTTCAGTTTTCTTTTTGACCATGCCCGGTGGTGCTCAGGAGTTACTCCCAGCCCGGTGTCTGGGGATCACTCCTGCTTGGTGGCAGGGGGTCATGAACACTGCGGAACAGATCCGGGCCGCCAGCATGAACACCATGTAAACTGGCGCTTTGAGCCGCCTCCCTTTCATTGCCTCCAGGCCACGGAGACCTGGACATTAGCAGCCTGATCTGGCCGAGCGGACCACTACGGAACCCATGCGAATCCTGCCCCGCCTCTGTCTTCACCGTCAGCACTCTCCGGCGGCTAGAGGATGGGCTTCGACGGACTCACCCTGCTTCTGGATAAACATTAAGGCGTATTTACAGAAAAAACTAAATTTTAGAATAATTGGATGTGAGAATAAGTCACTTAGCTAGTTTCAAAAAACCCGCATTAGCCTAGGTACAAAGGTCTACCCGGTAAAATTTGCCCCGATTTCTTGTCTGCTTAGGGGGAACCAACAGCCACCAGCCATGAAACGGAAGATTGGCTCAGGCCCTGTGGCACCCGCACCCCCCCCCCCCACATACTAAGTGCCACGGAATCTCCATCTGGTGTGCATACTCAGTCTTCGAACCGCCCCTTCACCTGAGCTGATAAGTAATTCTACATAAAAATGTAACTGGACCAACATGTTTACATGCTACAAGTCATTTGTTGAAGGACAGTGCATAGTAGCGACAAATTTAATTTTGGGGGTGGGGGGAGTGTTTTCAGTCCACATCCAGCTGTGCTCAGGGCTTCCTCTTGGCTCTGTGCTCAAGGATCACTCCTGGTGGGGCTGTGTGGAATATAAGGGGTGCCGGGGAACCTCGGGTCAGCTGCATGCAGTGCAGGCAACTTAACTGCTCCCCTATCTGTTGGCCCCCCAGCTTCATCTTTAAAGAACAAACAACATTTTTTCTTTCGTGTTTCAATCATTTTTCTACCAAGGAGCCTCCCGTGGTTCTATTAACAAAGGAGTGTTTCTTTTATTTATTTATTTATTTGTTTGTTTTTTTTTTGTGTGTGTGGGGGGGTGACACCTGGCAGTGCTCAGGGCTTACTCCTGGCTCTGTGCTTTGGGATTACTCCTAGTGGGGCTCAGGGAACCATATGGGGTACCGGGGATTGAATCTGGGTTGGCCACGCGCAAAGCAAGCACGCTCCCCACTGTGCTACTGCTTCAGCCCCAGAAGTGAATATTTTTTTGCTTGTTTGTTTTATGGGTCACACCCGGCGATGCACAGGGGTTACTCCTGGCTCTGCACTCAGGAATTACCCCTGGCAGTGCTCGGGGGACCATATGGGATGCTGGGAATTGAACCCGGTTGGCCGTGTGCAAGGCAAACGCCCTACCCGCTGTGCTATCACTCCAGCCCCCACCCCCTGGAAGTGAATCTTTCCTGTGGATCGAGTCTAGCTTTTTGCAAGGCTCACCAGGAAGCTCCCAGCTGAATTCGGAGCCTCCCTTCACAGCCAGATGGAGCCGCCCCATAAGCGCAAACACAGACTTGGTTCCAGCCTACGACACGTCCCTCATCCTTTCACTCCTTGCGTTTATTCCCTTCTGGTTTGTTTCCTGCTTCCACAAATCCTTTTTGAACTAAAACAGAGAAGGGCGGGGAATCAATGACACACAGACGATCATCAAGTATGAAGGGGCTCTCGAATGGCCGCCCTCTGGGCGTGAGGCTGCAAGTTCGATCCCCAGCCCGGCCAGACAGCTCGAGTGGGAAGCTGGTGGTAGTGCCACTCGACATGGCACAGGTAGGTGACACCCTGCGTGGCGACCAAGTCTGTTGAGCACAACAGAAGGCTTCGCCCCGCCCCCCGCCCCCCTCCCCCCCCCCGAAAGCACCACCACCAAGTGTGTGTCTCCCATCACTGCGACAAAGGAAGACAGGGAGAGGGCAGACAAGCAAACAAACCTAGTTGGAAAAGAGTCAAATACTAACGCGCACGGCAGGGCGGGAGCTGGGGCCGGAGTGAGCTAAGAACCATGAACGCACAGTCACAGCCCGACGATGACACCATGCAAACGGGAAACAGCTGAACTACGTGGTTTTCAGTAGTCGTCACCGTCTCCTCAATAGCTGGGGTCAGGCTTATCCCAACCTACCTAGACGGCCCTCCTGGGCGTGACCTAGCCTTAGCGGAATAGCCCTCACCTATCACTGGAAAGGTAACAGAGATCGGTGTGTCTCTGCCTCTTCCTTCCATAGAAGCACTGGTTTCTGGTTGAAACAGTCGCTCTGCAGGGCTGGAGCGGTAGTACAGGGTGAAGGTGCTTGCCTAGGTGAGAGCCAATCCTGGTTCAATTCCCAGCACCGCAGAGAGTCCCCCCAAGCCCTGGGAAGAGAGAATCTGGGTGCAGACTCAGGAATAGCCCCAGAGCACCACCAGGTGGGGTTCAACCTTCTCCTGCACCCAGATCCTAACACGGCTGGACGAAATCCATGACTACGAGCCCAAACCCTAAAATGGTCAGACTAAATCCATTACCATGAGCTCAGAGAGCGGGCTGTGATGGTGACAGCTTCCCCGAGGTAACCTGCCAGCCTCTCTCTCTCATACAGGGGGGCCAGAGGAGCCTTCATAATAATTACTTTTATCAAAATTATATTAGGGCTGGAAGAATAATACAATGTCAGAAAGATCTATTACCTAGACCTGAGAGTTGCTATCACAGGTGATAAATTATTTATAATATCCAGCCTTCACCCAGCCATGTTTTCAAACCAAGAATTTGTAAATGTCCTTTGCAGATGCAAATTAACAGATTAATAAGGAAACAAGCTTGCTGGTATGAGGAGCTGGGATGACAGATTAGCTATTAAGAGCAATTTATAGGTCATAAGATATGAAAGTTGGCAAGAAGCACTACCTCTGCTGGCTCTATAAATAGTGGAGTTGCATTTAGTTTCCCAGAGGAATCCTGTTCGACATTTTAATTATACCATAAAAACTGCCAGAATTTATAATGGTTTCATGGTTTTGTTTTTTTTTTTTTAGAAAAAAAAAAGAAAAACTTGATGCTCCATGTAAACTTGATGCAATACAACAGGCATCTGTGTACTGCATATGTGCAGCCACTGCCAGGCTGCAGCCAACGGAAGAGTGAGCGCGGCTTCCTCCTCAAGGGCTGCAAACGGAGCGACGGTGTGGAACGCCGGAGAAAGACACCGGAACGTCAGCAGGACAGACGTGCCTCCTCCCGCCTTCTCGGGGACCCGCCTTCCTGCTTTACGTCCCAGCAGCCGCGCACTGCCGCCGCAGGCTGCAACTGTCTGAGGTGGTGTCTACAAACAGCTCCCACCGACGCTGCTCTTAGGCCATGGGATCGGCAGCCAGGCTTGCTCTGCGAGCGCGTGTTCTCCCTGGAGCACGGGCCTCACTTAACGTCTTCTGCATCTTCGCTTGCTTGATTTTCCGCTCTCGGAGATCCCAGTGTTTGTTCTCTCTTGAACGTGTACTTCTCTCGTTCTCTCCTCTCACATTTGTTTAGTTACGTTTTATTCAACGGAAAACCACCTTGCTTGGGCCAGAGTGATAGCACAGCGGGGAGGGCGCTTGCCTTGCACATGGCCGACCTGAGTTCGATCCCCGGCACCCTCTAGGGTCCCCAGTGCACCGCCAGGAGTAATTCCTGAGTGCAGAGCCAGGAGTAATCCTTGAGTATTGCTGGGTATGGCCCCAAGAGAATAAAAAAAAAAACCCAAACTACCACCACCAGACACACACACACACACACACACACACACACACACACACACACACACACACACGATTAACAGTCAAGATCCCAGAGATCTACTCAGTCCATTAGAGAGTTGCTTTGCAGTGGTTGCTGGCAAATGCCCTGACTCACTTGAAGTAATTCACTTAGATGATCTTCTCAAAATGCACCAGGCCTAGGGAGGCCTCAACGGCAAAGGCACCTATTCTGCAAGGGTGAGGCAGTGGGTTAGAACCCTGGCACAGCCCTGGAATTGAAATCTTGGCTGCAGCACCACAGCACCCTGGTGCCCCAATACAGGGTTCAATTCCCAACACCTCACAACCAAGTGTGTCAGGGTACTGCCAAACCAAGCATGTGCCTCTTTCCTGCTGCCCCTTCTCCGCCCCCATGAGTTCTGCAACTGATATATGTGCAAGAAGCACAACTACAAAGTGTTGTCTGCACAGGGGTTACTCCTGGACATGCACTCAGGAATTACCCCTGGCAGTGCTCAGGGGACCATATGGGATGCTGGAAATGGAACCCGGGTCGGCCGCATGCAAGGCAAACAAACGCCCTACCCGCTGTGCTATCACTCCAGCCCCAAATGTGTAGAGTAACTTGTGACCCCAGCAAACACCACAAAGAAGTGTGTGTGGCAACAACAGCAATGGAAGAAAAATGAAAGAGAATTAAAAACAACAACAAGAACAGCAAAAAACAAAAGAGCTCACGGAATAAAAACCTGTTTCCTATTGGCAGTGTCATTTACATCTTCATTTGACTTGGGAGAATGGCAGGTAAAATAACTTGGCTTCCAAAGAGATTTTTATGACATAATTCCGTCAAGTTTCGCCGGCAATAACATGAGCAGCGTTAGGAAACATTCGGCCATAATGCTCTTGTAGTCCAATCAAAACTTTTCCATTCCACGGTGGCCGGCCAACCTGAATTTCAGTGGGCTTTAAAGCTCGGTCCTACAGGAGGTCGGGAGGCAGTCAATCATCTCTCTTAGACAGTATTTACACTGAATCATAAAATCTGGCATTAGTTGGGCAGCGTATAATGAAGAAATTAGGAGAGGGAGACAGACGAAAAACATGTATTTGTGCAGCTGTGAATGAAAGCAGCAGAGGAGACGTTTCTTGGAAGGAAGAGAGCCCAAGGAAAAAAATAGCTTATGTGCAGGAGTTAGCACGTAGCGACTTAAATAAGAAATCTTGAAAGCAGATGGGAAGGAGGCTTTAAGGATCCTGGGGAGATGTTAGGAAATGAAGAAATGACTGAGAATCTCTGATGCCACCCAGGAGGACCATGACCTTGGCTCTCCCCAAAGGTAGCAAAGGACCTTTTCTTCAGACACTTCCCCAAAGAAGATAGGTGGATGTCTCCTAGACATATGAAATGGTGCTCATTGCCACTTACAATCAGGGAAATGCAAATCAATACAGCACGGAGATACTATCTCACTGTATCACTGCATCCCCGTATCACAGTATCACTGTCATCCCGTTGCTCATCGATTTGCTCGAGCGGGCCCCAGTAACGTCTCCATTCTGAGACTTGTTGTTACTGTTTTTGGCTTATCGAATACTCCATAGGTAGCTTGCCAGGCTCTGCTTGTCTCACTTGTCTGCAGGCGAGACAAGTGAGAATGACAGACATGAGAAAAATCTGGAAATAGCCAGCGCAGGTGAGGATACAGAGAGGAAAGGAACTCTCATTCAGTACTGGTGGGAATGTCGTTGGTTCAACCTCTGTGGAAAGCAATATGGAGATTGCTCCAAAAAAAATGGCCCAGAGTTACCACTTCTTGGTATCTGCCCCCCTCAAATACAAAAACATTAATTTGAAAGGAAATACGTGCACGTATGTGTACTGTAGTTCTTAGTCTGAAAGCCAACATATGGAAAGAGCACAAATGTCTGACGATGGATGAATGGATCACAATAGAATATTATGGAGCTGGAAGAAAGGATTTTGCCACTAATGGATGGAACTAGAGGTTCTGTCCTGAGTGAAGTGAGTCAGGCAGAGGAAGGAAAGAGAAAGAAAGAGAACGACAGTTCTCATGTGCGGATTTAATGATACACAGTAGAGGAGTGACAAATGGCCAAAGCCAATGGCCCTGGAGAGTTGGTTCACAGAACTGAGCTTAGCGGTGGTTGGGGTCTGAATGGGAGGGAACTTTAGGACCGTGGTGAAGGGCACTCAGGTGGTAGATTTTGTGTTGGAATGATCTATGCATGAATCTGTTATTAACACTATTGTATATCACAACACCTCGATAAAGGGTTTTTTTTTTTTTAAAAAAAGAACAATTTCTAACACACACTGGACTTTCCAGGATTTTGATTGTTCAGGAACAAAGGACTCACAATCTCAGCTCTCTGCTCCTTCCAGTAAATTCAACCTATTTCCCTGTCAAGATGACTCCAAACTCGAATATGAAAGGGATGATGCGTTTAAGAGCTGGAAGGAGCCTCAGAGATGGTACTCAAAGGTCGAACTTTGTTTAAATCAAATGATAAGTACATGTGACTGGGTAGTTATTTAATATGGTTCTTTAGGTTACTTATCCTAAGGTCTACTTTTCGTTTGTTCATTTGCCACACCCAGCGGTGCTCAGGGCTTACTCCTGGCTCTGTCCTTGGGGATCACTCCTTATGGGCTCAAGGAACCATACGGGGTTCAGGGGACTAAATCAGGGTTGGCTGTGTGCAAGGCAAGTGCCCTATCCCCACCCTATATTATCACTCCGGCCTGTTAAGGCCAATTTTTCTTCTAAAGTACCTTTTATTCCATGTACCTTATGGTTTCAGGTCTGATACTGAGGTCTTTATTTATTTATTTATTTTTGGTTTTTGGGTCACACCTGGCGATGCACAGGGGTTACTCCTGGCTCTTCACTCAGGAATTACCCCTGGCGGTGCTCAGGGGACCATATGGGATGCTGGGATTAGAACCCGGGTCGGCCGTGTGCAAGGCAAACGCCCTACCCGCTGTGCTATCGCTCCAGCCCCCTGATACTGAGGTCTTTAATCCATTTTAATCCAACTTTTGTACCTGGTGTTAGAAAGAGGCCTATTTCTTCTTCTCCTTCTTCTTCTTTTTTTTTTTGCATGCAGCTGTCCAGTTTTTCCAGCATTACATGTTGAAGAAGCTTTCCTTTCTTCACTTCATATTTCTTGCTCCCTTATCAAAGATTAAGTGATTGTATATTTGAGGGTCTGTGTCGAATATTCAACTCTATTCCATTGTCTGCGGGTCTGTCTTTATCCCAATACCATGCTATTTTAAAGAGCATAGAGGAAAACGTAGGCAGAACCCTCCATGACACTGAAGCTAAAGGCATCTTCAAATATGAAACATCACCGAGTGAGCAAGTGGAAGCAAAGATAAACAAATGGACTATATGAAACTAGGAAGCTTCTGCACCTCGAAAGAAATGGTGACCAAGATACAAAGACAGCCCATGGAATGGGGAAAATTATTTACCCAGCACCCATCTGATAAGGCACTAATAGCTTAATCATCATCATCATCATCATCATCATCATCATGATAGCTAATATCAAATATTAATATCAAAATAAATAGCTAATATCAAAGATATATAATGCATTAGTAGAACTTTACAAAAAAAAGACATCCAACCTCATCAAAAAATGAGAAGAGGAACAGAAACTTTCTCAAAGAAGAAATTCAGTGGCCAAAGGCACATAAAAAATGCTCTATATCACTAATCATCAGGGAGGTGCAAATCAAAACAACAATAAGATATCATCTCACCACCCCCCACCCCCACCAAAGACTGGCACACATTCAAAAGAACAAGAACAACAAGTGCTTGTGTGAATGTGGGGAGACATTGAGAAACTGTTGGTGGGAATGCCTTTTTTGGAAAACAATATGGGCATTCCTCAAAAAACTAGAAATTGATCTCCCATATGACCCAGCAAACCACTTCTGGAATATCTCATGGGGGTGTAAAAACACACAGCAGAAATGCCATATGCGTTTGTGTGTTCATTGCAGCACTATTCACAATAGCCACAATTTCCAGAATCTGGAAAACAACCTGAGTGCCCAAGAACAGACAACTGGATAAAAAAAAAAAAACTATGGTACATCTACACAATGAAATACTATACAGCTGTTAGAAAAAATGAAGTCATGACATTCGCTTATAAATGAATGGACATGGAGAGTTATAATTCTGAGTGAAATGAGTCAGAAGGAGAGGACAAATATAGAGTTATTGCACTCATTTGTGGGATATAAAAAAAAGTTATATGAGACTAATACCCACGGACAGTAGAAACAAGGGCCAGGAGGACTGGTCCATGAATGGAAACTTGCCGCAAATGTAAAGGCACTGTGGGGTAGGGGGTGGGGAGGGCAGTAAGGATGCAGAAGTGACCACTATGACAATGATAGTTGGAGATAATCACTCCGGACAAGAACCAAGTGCTGAAAAGAGGGAAAGGATATACATGATAAACCCATATTGCAAACCATAATGCCCAGAAGAAGAGGTGGGGGGGGGAGTGTCTGCTACCGAGGCAGTCTGGGTGGGAGATTATATTGATTGGAGGGAAACTGGGGACATTGGTGGTGGAAAATGTGCACCAGTGAAGGGATAGGTGTTGGAACATTGTATGACTGAAACCCAATCATGGATAGCCATAACTGTTTATCTTACGATGATTCAATTAAAAAAAAATCAACTTTACCTGTTTAAAAAAATTAAGTACTTTGGTTATCCATAGCACCTGGATGGGTTGTTTATACCAGAATTTGAAACTCTCTTACAACTTAACTCTCAATGTCTCAAATCTACAAACTAAGGTGAAGTCATAGCAACTATTTTTAATTTTTTAAATCTTTTTTGTCCCTGTCTTTTTTTTAATTATTGAATCACTGTGAGCTAGAGTTACAAAGCTTTCATGTTTGAGTTTCACCCAACCCTCCAATCGTGCACAGTCTCCACCACCAATGTCCTCAGTATCCCTGGTGCCCCCTGGCCCCCACCCCCCATGGCAGACAATTTCCCTCTTACTCTCTCTCTATTTTGTGGCATTATGGTTTGCAATACAGATAATGAGAGGCCATCACGTTTGGTCCTTTATCTACTTTCAGCACTGAGCGATCCATCCTGAGTGATCCCTCCAACCATCATTGGCTTAGAGATCCCTTCTCTATCCCAGTTGCCATAGCAACAATTTGGGTCAATGTTCAAGTCACTAGGATCAACAGGACTGGGGTCTAAATCTCCACGCTCCCAGCTGGTATCCTCCTTCCTGTGTCTCATCAAACACTCCACCAGGCCCCTGAGTTACCCCAAACACAAACCTTTACTGCCTGTTTCAAGTCTCCTCTTCCCATGATTAACGCAGGAAGTGAATGCCATCCTTTTCTCCCAACTATCAAATGTTCGTCTGACATGACCACTTGCTTTTTCATCTGTTGGCCCCGCATGCAGCTTTTCATATGAAGAGGAGTTCTTAGTAAAAATTAAAGTTCCATATGTCCCCACAATACCACTTCTGGGAATATATCCCGAGGATGAAAAAAAGCACAGTAGAAATGACATCTCTACCTATATGTTCATTGTAGCACTGTTCACAATAGCCAAAATCTGGAAACAACCCAAGTGCCCTAGAACAGATGACTGGCTAAACAAACTTTGGTATATCTACACAATGGAATACTATGCAGCTGTTAGGAGAGATGAAGTCATGAAATTTGCTTATAAATGGATAAACATGGAGAGTATCATGCTAAGTGAAATGAATCAGAAAGAGAGGGACAGACATAGAAGGACTGCACTCATTTGTGGAGTATAGAATAACATCACATGAGTCTGACACCCAAGGACAGTAGATATAAGGGCCAGGAGGATTGCTCCATAGCTGGAAGCTTGCCTCATGAGTGGAGGGGAGAAGGTAGCTGGAATAGAGAAGGGATCACTAAGAAAATGATGGCTGGAAAAATCGGTCAGGGTGGGAGATGGTGCTGAAAGTACGTAATGGAACATGATACCCTCTTAGTATCTGTACTGCAAGCCGTAATCCCAAAAGGAGAGAGAGAGTATGGGGAATATTGTCTGCCATGGAGGCAGGGGGAGGGTGGGAAAAGGGGGCGGTTACCAGGGGTATTGGTGGTGGGGAATGTGCACTGGTGGAGAAATGGGAGTTTGTGTGATTGTAACCCAAACGTGAAAGCTTGTAGCTATCTCACAGTGATTCAATAAAATTTAAAAATAAATAAATTAAAATTAAAATTAAAGTTACCCCGACTTGTACTTCATGTTCTTTATTTGAATGCCAATAATATACTAGTTAGAATGAATTTCCGAGCTTAGTTAAACAATGAGTATCATTTTTGGAAGTAACAAGACAATGTGAACAGATGAGACTTGTAGTATATCTTAAATACATACTGATTTTTTCCCTTCTAAGTTCTAAGCCAGGATAAAATTCAATGGTAAACTTTAATAGCTTTAATCAAATTTTAGTAACTCTCTAACAACTCTGGATTCTATTTCTTGAATAATAATGAACAAATCCAGAAGAACAGTTATTAGCACTCTTTAGGCTTGAGTCTGCCTCTGGCTAGCTCTGTTCCCTTAAGGAAGTCATTTATTCTTTCTGTCCTTGTTTCCTTATCTGTAGAGTGAAGGGAATGATATCTAGCTCATGGCATTATTATAAGCATACATTTAAAGTGCTTAGAATTGTGCCCAGCACACAGCAAGTATTCAATTACTGCGAGCTGTTATTACGGATGCTAAATACCAATAAAACTGAGTAAATTAAGTAATTTTAAAGACATATATTTATATTCATTTACTCTGTTTTGTACATTATTTAAATTTCAAATGTACCAAATTAGTGCCTTCCTTCCCCTCTCTTGTTACATTAATTAAAAAACCTGAAAATGTCATTTCCCTTATGTGGCATTCATCACTGTTCCTTTGGCACAGAGATTATTTGGGTGTGTAAGCACATAAATATTTCTTTTTGGGGAATCCCTAATGAAAGAAGATATTATACCAAGATTTGCCCTTTCACGCCCCAACCCCATAAAAAAAGAAACAATATATTCACACTGAGGAAGAACTGTATTTCTTTTGGGTGAAGATTCTAAATTTCTTTTCAACATTAGCTTAATTTCCAAAATATCCAAGTTGACATTAAATATAGGTTATATTGACAGAACTTCTAATTACAACTGTCAGTGATGTCTCTGGCAAGCTACTTTTAAAATTTCTCAGTTGTATTTCAGTCCTTGTATGACTGAAACCTAATCATGAACAACCTTGTAACTGTGTATCTCACAGAGGTTCAATTATACATAAAAGAAAAAATAAAGATAATTGTTATAGCTAAAGCTTGGAATCATTCTTCATTCCATATTTTTGCTCACTAGATACCATAAATCTATTTCTAAATGTTAATAAATATTGGAGCAATAGCACAGCGGGTAGGGCATTTGCCTTGGATGTGCTGACCTGGGCTCGATTCCTCCGTCCCTCCTGGAGAGCCCAGCAAGCTACTGAGAATATCTTGCCCGCACGGCAGAGCCTGGTAAGCTACCCATGGCATATCTGATATGCCAAAAACAGTAACAAGTCTCACAATGGAGACGTTATTGGTGCCTGCTCGGGCAAATCGATGAGCAATGGATGACAGTGATACAGTGAATAAATTCTAATTCACTTGACACTAAAAACGAAATAAAATAATAAATTTTATTTTATTAATAAATAAAATTTCTCAGTTGTTTGGGATTGGAGAAGACTGCATTTCAAGCTAAGAATTCTGAAGTGAACACACAGGACCCATACCTCTCAACTCCTCAGAATCTTTAAGGGAAATGACGCCCGGACCTTCCCTACAGCTGCCAGCACACAGGATTATCCCCAACACAGCTCTCTTTCAGCCACACTCTGATGTTTGCACAGAACTTATGGTTCTTATTTTTTTTCTTTTTTTTCCTTTTTGGGTCATACACAGCAATGCACAGGGGTTACAATGCACAGGAGTTACTCCTGGCTCTGCACTCAGGAATTACTCCTAGCGGTGCTCAGGGGACCATATCGGATGCTGGGATTTGAACACAGGTTGGCTGTGTGCAAACGCCCTCCCCGCTGTGCTATCACTCCAGCCCATGGTTCTTCATTTCTGACCTTCTTCCTCTACCCGCTACTCCTCTCACTGGTCCCATCGTTGCAAAGTCTCATAGGATTGACTCTCTTCTACCTTCGCAATGTGTGTGTGGAGACAGAACGTGATGAAACTGTGGCCCATATTATTTTGGTTCTAGAGCTGTGTTTCTACGACAAACCACAAGTGCACCCCATGTTAGAGTGGCGGGAAATTAGTGAAGTTCAGCCTTTCACATTCTTTGTGATTTTTACTCTTTGGAGCAATGCCAGGGCTAGAACCCAGGGAGGCATGCAGGCAATTGCTTGACCACTGAGTTAGATCCCAAGTTCCTGAGCATCATTTACTCTTTGAAGAAAAATCATCATCATCATCATCATCATCATCATCATCATCATCATCATCATCATCATCATCATCATCATGTTTGTCTACTGCTCACTGAGTCAAGCATACCGTATCTCCTCACACTGACGCTGACATTTCTTTAAGAAGCTCTGCATAGGAGACCGTGAGAAAAACTGGGGTCACTGGTGGTAGGAGATGGACATGGAGGAGGGAGGGGTGCTGGATGATTGTATGACTGAAACCTGATCATGGACGGCTTTGTAACTGTGTATCTCCTGGTGACTCAATTAAAAAAATTAAAATAGGGGCTGGAGCGATAGCACAGCGGGTAGGGCATTTGCCTTGCACGCGGCTGACCCGGGTTCAAATCCCAGCATCCCATATGGTCCCCTGAGCACCGCCAGGGGTAATTCCTGAGTACATGAGCCAGGAGTGACCCCTGTGCATTGCTGGGTGTGACCCAAAAAGCAAAAAATAAAAAATAAAAATTAAAATTAAAATAAAAAAATTAAAATAAAAAATAAGGGAGGAGTGGAGCTCGTGGATGGGGCCGGCGGGAGCAGCCCCGCGGGGCACCCCTCTAACAGCCCCGAGTCCTTGGCAGGAGGTGGGCCGCATGAAGATCGAGCTCTTTGCAGACGTGGTGCCCAAGATGGCTGAGAACTTTCGGCAGTTCTGCACTGGAGAGTTCAGAACAGACGGGGTTCCTATTGGATACAAAGGGAGCACCTTCCACAGGGTTATGAAGGATTTCATGATTCAGGGGGGAGATTTTGTTAATGGAGATGAGACTGGAGTTGCCAGTATTTACCAGGGACCATTTGCAGATGAAAATTTTAAACTTAGCACTCATTTGTGGAGTGTAGGGTAGCAACAATGAGGCTGACACCCAAGGACAGTAGAGACAAGGGCCAGTGGGATTGCCCCAGAGCTGGAAGACTGCTTCATGAGCGGAGGGGAGAAGGCAGATGGAATAGAGAAGGGATCACTAAGAAAAGGATGGCTGGAGGAACCCGTCGGGATGGGAGATGCATGCCGAAAGTAGATAATGGACCAAACATAATGACCTCTCAGTGTCTGTGCTGCAAGCCATAATGCCCAAAAGTAGAGAGAGAGTATGGGGAATATTGTCTGCCATAGAGGCAGGGGGAGAGTGGGATGGGGGGGTATACCTGGGATATTGGTGGTGAGGAATGTGCACTGGTGGAGGGCTGGGTGTTTGATCATTGTGAGATTGTAACCCAAACATGAAAGCTTGTAACTATCTCACAGTGATTCAATAAAATTAATAATAATAATAATAATAATAAATTTTTTAAAAAAGAAAATTTTAAACTTAGACACTCTGCTCCAGGCCTGCTTTCCATGAACTTGTAGTGATGAGAAAGATTGAGAATGTTCCCCCTGGCCCTAATAATAAGCCCAAGCTGCCGGTGGTCATCTCAGTGTGGGGAGACGTAGTCCAGTGCATGAAGCGTGACTGGCACAGGTCATCTTACTCTGAGTGATGCTCTTGAGCAAAATAACCGGGATTGGCCCGTTTGCTTCCTTGCCTGCTGCTGCCCTGTTCGGTCAAGAGACCTTGGAAGTATCACGGATTCAGGACCCAAGATTTTGTTTTCAACTGTAAAAAAAAGTTTTATTTTGTTTTGAAAAAATAAATAAAGGTTAAAAAAGAATACCTGTATAATATGCACCACAAATAGCAATAGTCTCAAACAATGACGGATGATAATTTATTGATAATCATCAATAGATATTGATATTTATTAAGCTTTATTGATTGCAAAATCACCCTGATTTCAAAGACTCTAAATCTGAAAAAGAACGCTATTTCTCTGGATCAAAGAGTTATAGCATAAGTTTTTATTTATAGTATCCCAACTCCCCACTAGACCTTTCAAGGTGGAAATTTTTACCTTCGCTTGACAGGTGAGCTAAAAGACTTATTAAGCGTGGGTCCAAAGTCAAATCAATTTTTTAAGAAGTGGGGGGAGGAAAATTGGGGTTTAAATCTATGTCTACCTGATTACAAATCCAAGTATTTCCACATTACTGCATTGATTTCCCCAGATATCCCAGACAGAAGACAAGGAAGAAGGCAGGGCATCAGTTTCTGAAAAGAACCAGAATGTATTGCTACTCACAGGAGGTGTTTAGAAGGGTTTCGGGGGCAGGTGTGCCAAATCTGCGAAACTGAATGAATGGCTATTGCCAAGCTGCTTCATAAACGGTAGGTAGACTCTGAATTTTTATTTCACTCTGTTTTTATTTATGTCTTTGGATGTCTTCAAATTACCAAGCTGTTCATTAGTCTAAAAAGAGATGGTTTTATTTGATTCAGATTATCCTCAGGGTTACATGTAAATGCAGAATGTAAGGCAAAAAGTTTACGGAATGTGCCAAGTTTATGAATGATTAATGTGGCTAGTAAGCTGGAGGTGGGGTGAAAGCAGAAACTGCTCCAAAATTCCTGTAACACAGTTATTCAGCTGTTATCATTTTTTTGGGGGGGGAGGCACCAGCGATTCTCCGCCAACGGGGCAGATGGTTCCACGCAGAGGCCTGAGGATATGCCGCTGTGGATTTCCAGGGCCGTCCTGGCAGCGCGGGGACGGTGGAGCGCCCCAGGACCATACCTGGCGAAGCTTGTGGACAGAGTCGAGGGATCAAACTTGGGTCAGCGCCTTAACCACTCAGCGGTTACCTTAAACAAAAAAAATTAATAGGGCCACTCCTACATGCATGGGTGCGAGGTGGACTTGGGGTGCCAGGAATTGAACTTGGGGTCTCTCACGTGCTAAACATGTGTTCTACCAGGTCCCCAACTCCCGCAAACACAGCATTTAGGAGATGGGTTATGAATGGGTTTGAGTTTATTCCACGAGGGGCTCGAAGTGACTCCATCTGTGGCAGGGGGCTGCGAGTCCAGGCAGGACAGCTTAAGTATGCCGTAGAAAGGTATAGGGGCCGGAGAGAGAGTACGGTATGCTTCCTTTGCATGTGGCCAATCCGGGTGCAATTCCCAGCCTCTCATACAGTCCACTGAGAATGTGGAAGCTAGACAGAACAAATAACACAAGGCCTGCAGCAGTAAGGCTCATTTATAGAAGGTTCCAGTCAAAGAATCCTGCCATTGCACAGAGATTTCTGCAAATTGTGGGCTGTTTACAGAAACATGAAGTTTCTGAAGAAGAGGTTTCAGGTATTTCTGAGGATGCCTCACTGCAGAGGTGGGTGGGAGACGACTTTCTCCTGCCCTGGCTTCATCTCAAGAAAGAGGTGGCACACTTCCCCCCAGCAAAGCCTAAGCTGTGCCCTCTCTGATTACAACGACATCACAGTTTCTGTCATTTTTAGGATTAAGATGAGGAGGAGAGAGGAGGGCGCATCAGAGGTCAAATACAGTTTTGCTTCCTACGTGGCAGATCAGTCTGCTAGTAGCCACTTCATCCTGCTTGTTTCTGCACCCTGAATCTAAGAAAAATGGGAAACGCTCAGGAGAGGCAAATCAACAAATAACCTATAACAAAAAAAAGAAACAAATAACCTATATCTGCGTTTGTTGAGTTGCCCCCACACAGAACTTTTTTTCAAAGCCTAAATTTGACTATAACAAAATTTACTGTCTTCATGGCCTAACTCCTCCCCCTCCTCCACATAATTACTACACCCATTTTTTTTTTGCAAGTAATCCATGCATGATTTTTTGAATGCTTCACATAATGGTCGCACCCCACTTTGGTTTTTTGGCGACCATCTCTTGCTGAACCCATGTTCACAGGCGGAGATTCACCGTTTGCAAACCGTGCTCTGGGTCCCAGACAGAGCTCTGCCAGTCCTTTACAGGGGGAAAAAAAATCCAGATGTGCCCACATGAATTACATTTCCTCCTGGAATGCTTCTCCCACTCTCTGCGAACAAGATAAAGAGTGGCCCTCCCACTTCTCAGGGGTCCCATCAGAGGGCGAAAACCGAAGCAGCACATTACACATCTGTCAGAGCCCGGGAACAGGGCGGCGATTAAGTCAGCTGGGGCATCTCGGGTGTGCTTCAGGGGGCTAATAAGAGACCGGGAGATAGATTCATCACTGGATACTTAATAAAACCCACCGCATAACAATGCCCAGTGGGAAATCTCAGTCACCGGAGCATACTGTGACTACCAGCCGCGTTCAAAGGAGACCGGCGTCTCCACGGTGCTGGGTGGAATCCACAGTGGCAGGGGAAGCCCTTGGCGCTAAGTTAACATCAAGGAGATGAACGCTCTGCAAAATCAACAAAGGATGCTGGAAATGTGTTCACTTGGGGGGTGGAGAGGCAGAGTGCAGGGTGGGAGGCGCTTGCCTTGCATGCGGCCGACTCTTGTTTAACCTTAATCACCCCACGTGTTTCCCCCCAGCCAGGAGTGAGCCCTGAGCACCGCCGGGCAGAGTTTGTGCCTCCCACCCTACCCCATAGGACTGGAGCAATAGCACAGGGGGTAGGGAGTTTGCCTTGCACACTCTGTCCCTCTCGGAGAGCCTGGCAAGCTACCGAGAGTATCCCGCCAGCACGGCAGAGCCTGGCAAGCTCCCCGTGGCGTATTTGATATGCCAAAAACAGTAACAACAAGTCTCACCATCGAGACGTTACTGGTGCCCACTCGAGCAAGTCGATGAGCAACAGGACGACAGTGCGACAGTGCTACGGTGCTATCCCGCCCCATAGACCGAGTCATGCATTTGTTGCACAAACACTCGAGGGCCTCCTCTGTCCTGGACCCTGCCTGGGACCAAGCACAGTGACAGCGGCACCTGCTGCCGAATGCTCACAGCCCACGGCCTGGATGGAGGCCAGGCAAACTGACCTCCGGGTGGCGAGAGCAAATGAAAACCTTCAAGCTTCTCGCCATGTGTCTGAAACCCCCCGTTAAGACAATAGTGAAAGAATGTGTTAAAGCCGTCATTCCACGGAAGAAAGGGAAGGGAGGAGGGAGGGAAGACTGGTAAAGCAGCCGGCAGGTGAAAGTCATCCACGGCATTTTGGAAGCTGGAAAGCAGATGGATGAATGGTAACTGATGTGGTCGGACAAGGAGAACAAAAACCAAGCTGTCTGCGAGGAGGAGTGCCAAGTCCAGCTGCAGACGGGCGGAAAAGCAGCAGGCACTGAGATCCCGAGGCTTCTGCAGCTCAGGGCGGAGAGGAGGGCTGGAAAGAAGATGGGGTATAACGCTGGGTAAGAGGCAGAGAGGTTTTAGGGCTGCTCCCCCGCATTGGCCACAGAGAGAAGCCCACTTCCTGCAGACATGGGGAGATGGCGGAGGAAGTGAAATACAGCCAGAGGAGGGAGGTGAGTGGAAACCTGCATCCTGAAGGGTGGTACTCGCCTCCCCGGACACCCCTCTTCCATTACAAGCACTGTCCATTCTCTACTCCGCCGGCAGCTGCAGCTGCATCTTCTGGCAGCAGAGTGGAAGCGCCCGGGGAAACTGGTTTAAAGAATGTCAGGACCCGCTTAGCCGGGGGACCACCATGACCAGGCTTTGGGGCCTCTGAGTGACTTGGGCCTCTCACAGGAACAAAAAAGGCAGAAAAGCCAGATGCTTTCGCCAAAGATTACATCCCGGAATGACATTAGGTCTCCGGGATGTAACTGTCAGGAAGTGGGCTGGATGTTGTGGGCCAAAACAACAACAACAAAATCTATATATGTACTCTATGTAGCACCGCAGCACTGTCACTGTAGCACTGTCGTCCTGTTGTTCATCGATTTGCTCGAGCGGGCACCAGTAACGTCTCCATTTTGAGACTTGTTGTTACTGTTTTTGGCATATCGAATACGCCACGGGTAGCTTGCCAGGCTCTGCTGTGAGGGCGGGATACTCTCGGTAGCTTGCCGGGCTCTCCGAGAAGGGGGGAGGAATCAAACCCGGGTCGGCCGTGTGCAAGGCAAATGCACTAACTACCTGCTGTGCTATCGCTCCAGCCCATGTGCTCTATAGGGAATAGAAATCTGCTGAGTAATGCTGACTTGCCAAAATGAAAGTATAAAAACTTGCTGAACCTAGTGCTGGGGTCCTTGTTGAAGCCCGCTGCGTAGGGCGGATGCTTGGACCCCAGCTAGCTGGAACAATCAACCTCGCTATGTGACTAGCATGATCGGCTCTGTTCTCTGTCCTTGAGGGGTGGTCGACTCCGCACTCTAATAAGGAGAGATGTATCCATACGAACGTGAAGGCGAGGTTCTCCAAGTCAGCCCAAACTCACTGTCTTTTTGGCCTGCACTGAACCGCATCTGTGCACAAGGTCCATCCAAGCACACGGAGGCCCTAAGCGGTTACTCCTAATCTGGGCAACCCAAGGTGACAGGGCATTCGAGGACACCTGAAGATGGTGACCAAACCAAATCAGCGGAAGAAGGAACTGAGTGGGGAGGTGGGAAGGAACACAGAATAAAAGTGTGAAAAATTAGTTTTGGAAAAACCGTCTTCATGGGCTAAAGAAGCCGTGGTTTATAGGCATAACAGAAAAGTCTTTTGATATTAAAAAGATAAAATTGTGCTATTTGGGAAGGGCTTGAGGTGACTATGCTATATGAAATCAGTAAGGAAGTGAAAGACAATTACCGGGTGATTTTACTCACGTGTGGAATATAAACCAGAGCTAACATAACTAACAGAACGGGAAAATTAACATAACTAATTGCTAAACTCAATAATAAAAAAACACCTCTGAAGGTTACCTCAGGGAAAAGGGGGTGAGTGAGAAGAATGGGTAGGGGGTCTTTTTGGCGATGATACGGGATCTTTGCTAATGGGTATGGTAATTCTTTACACATATAGAAGTGTCAGGCTTTTGAATTATACGCCCTTTGAATTATGTACCCTTGTAAACTAATGATTCATCAACAGAAAGACAATAATAAAGTCATCAAGGACATAAAGTGGCATAATAAAGCATGAGTGTCACATAAAAAGAATATTCAGAGAACAAAAATAATCTTCCAATTTTTAAATAACTGCAGGATGTTTCACATAACATAGAATAAATTGAGAAAAACATCACTTCAGAGAGTAGGATTTTAAAAAATAAATTAAATAAAGGGGGAAATATAATTTTTAAAGAGGAACTACTAAGAACACCTAACTTAACATTTTAGCCACGCAAAGAAAGTCAAGGGGGAAAGTATCAAACTTCTTTTTTGGGGGGGAACCTGGTGATGCTCAGGGGTTACTCCTGGCTCTTCACTCACGAATCTCTCCTGGTGGTGCTCAGGGGACCGAACGGGATGTTGGGGATCGAACCTGGGTTGGCCATGTGCAAGGCAAGAATCTTATTCACTGTACTATTGCTCTATCCCCATCTTTATTTTTGAAAAAAGAAATTCCTAGCTGGAGACATGGCTTCAGTGGTAGTGCATTTGCTTTTCACGTGTTTACATATGCCCTGGGTAAATTCCCCATCCAAAAATATATATGTTGTCTTAGAAAAAAATCCTCCAAATTAGGGACATGCAATTCTAACAAATGAAGAAGAAAACACCTACTGTGACATTTCAGGAGAACTGGAATAAAAGTAAGATTCCAAGTAAACCCAAAGGGAAAAAATATGCAAATATACAAATAATTAGGACTCAAAGTACCATTTGGCTTCCAAACAGCACTTGAAAGCTTGAAGACAATGGTTCAAATAATGTTAAAATTCTGGGAGATTATCATTTCAATCTAGAATTCTATTCTTAGCCCAACTATCAAGTCTGAGGACAAAATTACAGAATCTGGAGACAAAGTTTCAAAAACTTTACTTATCATGGAGCCTTTCACAAGGGAATTCCATGCTCCAGCAATAGAAGCACTTAAAAACTGAAAAAGCATGCAGCCCAGGAATCAGTTTACGAGGCAGGAAGGAGATAAAGGGAATTCTCAGGAGAATGACATCTCAGAAGAACATCTGAGCAAGGTCGGACCCACCCCACACCACCCCCCAAAAAAAATTATCCAGGTTTGGAGTAGGACACAAACACAGAAGATTTCTCCAGGGGGAGAAATATTGGCACTATTGATATATTGGCACCATTGATGAGTTTTAGGTAAGCTGGAAAGTCTTGTGTTAGCAACTGGTACAGAGGAAAAGCCAAATTGAAAACCTCCTCCACAACCCAAAATGAAAGCGATGATTCATTCCAACTCCACAAGACGGGAAAATCATCCAGGCAGGCAGAAAGGTGCACTGTAGCCGGGTTGGGACTGGAGGCATAGGAGACAGGGGTGGGAGTTGAAGGACAAAGGTCAGAAGTTAAAGAGGCAGCAAGAATGTGTGGGTGGATGGAGGTGAGGCTCATCAAAGCAGGAGAGCGGGGCCGTGACTTCTTACTATGTGACTAAGTGAGCTCAGTCTGGAATCTTAGACACGAGAGTCGTTACTGATGAAGGGTGAAGGCAGGAGGGATTTTCTTTTTTTTAAAAAAAATTTTATTGAATTACCATGAGATAGTTACAAGCTTTCATGTTTGGGTTACAATCTCACAATGATCAAACACCCATCCCTCCACCAGTGCACATTCCCCACCACCAATATCCCTTTCCCACCCTCCCCCTGCCTCCATGGCAGACAATATTCCCCATACTCTCTCTCTACTTTTGAGCATTATGGCTTGCAACACAGACACTGAGAGGTCATCATGTTTGGTCCATGATCTACTTTCGGCATGCATCTCCCATCCCGACCGATTCCTCCAGCCATCATTTTCTTAGTGATCCCTTCTCTATTCCATCTGTCTTCTCCCCTCCGCTCCTGAAGCAGTCTTCCAGTTATGTGGCAATCCCCCTGGCCCTTGTATCTACTGTCCTTGGGTGTCAGCCTCTTGTGATGTTATTCTATGACTGAGTGCAGTCAGAAGGGGAATTTTTAAAGGCATAAGAGACCCAGGAACATGGCTCAGCAGGGTCCAGCATGGGTAAGACCCTGGGTGCTGTTTCTGGCACAGCCAAAGAAAATTAAAAGCAGAGTTATAATCAAAATTCATTAACTCCACATACCACCTGGTTCCACAGCGCTCATCAAGAAGCCCAAGTAATTTCAAAAGAATGTGGCAAATTGACGTGGTAGCAGAACACAGAATCAAAGCCTTTATACACAGTTATAAAGTTTGGCAGTCTCTTGCCCCTGAGCCTGGCTGTCTTCACCAGGGCCCCTCGGAGGGGCTGGGTTGAATTTCCCTCCCCATCCCAAGCAGAGCCCTGGCAGCTGAAGACCTCTGGAACCCAGCCACAGCCATGCTCAAGGCCCCTCTCCACACATTTGGATGAGCCTCATGCATGAAGGAACCAGCAGAAGTGTGCAGGACCGGAGATGAGATCTCTAAGCCTGCTCAGATCAGGACTGAGCCTCTTCTGCCCAGATCCCCTATTTTCCAGTAGCTAGGCGGTCACACCCAGAAACTGCCCCCTGAGCCGTGTAATCCCAACAACGGCCAAAATCCAGAGACTATAAAACCAAGCTCCCAGAAGCATTTTATTTTATTTTATTATTATTTTTTTTTTTTTGCTTTTTGGGTCACACCCAGCGATGCTCAGGGGTTACTCCTGGCTTTGCACTCAGGAATTACTCCTGGCGGTGCTTGGGGGACCATATGGGATGCCGGGGATCGAACCCGGGTCGGCCGCGTGCAAGGCAAACGCCCTACCCGCTGTGCTATCGCTCCGGCCCCCAGAAGCATTTTATAGACTAGTTCTCCCTCTGGGAGAACCTGGCAAGCTACCAAGAGTATCCTGTCTGCATAGGAGAGCCTGGCAAACTTTCCGTGGCATATTCATATGCCAAAACCAGTAACAATGATGGGCCTCATCCCCCTGACCCTGAAAGAGCCTCCAATGCGGCACCATTGGGAAGGACGAGTAAAGAGAGGCTGCTAAAATCTCAGGGCTAGGACGAATAGAGACGTTACTGAGACCGCTCGGGAAATTCGACAATCAATGGCATGATGATGATGATGATGATGATGATGATGATGATGATACACAGTTATAAAGATTCTGTTATTTGCCCTTTTACAGAGGAGACAGAGGAAGGGAAAGTGACAGGCTGATAGATACAAGCTGAGAGGGGCCAAGAGATCTGGACTCAAGTCAGCAGCCCAGAGACCGAGCTCCTCATTGCAGTGCTCATATCCAGCACCAACACCATCCCCTACTCCCACGATACTGTGTGTGTCAAGCCCTGGCCTGAACACTTCATGGTTTTTATTTTATTTTTTAAAATTTTTTGTTAGAGAATCACTGTGATGTACAGTTACAAACTTATGAACTTTTGTGTTTGCATTTCACTCATACAGTGATCGTTTACCCATCCCTCCACCAGTGCCCATTCTCCTTCACCAGTGTTCCCAGAATCCCTCTCACCACCCCCACCCCATCCCCCATCACCCCACCCTGTCTCTGTGGCAGGGCATTATCCTTTGTTCTCTCTCCTTTTGGGTGTTGTAGTTTGCAATAGGGGTACTGAGTGGCTATCATGTCCGGTCTATTGAACACTTTATTTTATTTATTTATCATTATTAGTTTTAATTGAATCACCGTGAGATAGTTACAAAGCTTTCGTGTCTGAGTCTCAGTCATACAATGGTCAAACACCCACGCCTTCTCCAGTGCACATTTTCCACCACCAAACTCTCCAGTATCCCGCCTCCCCCCATCCCAACCCTTCCCCTGCCTGTGGGGTAGACAATTTCCACAATGCTCTCTCTCTCTACTCTGATCACATTCAACATTTTAACACCAGTCCCACCACTATTATTTGGAATCTCCCCGCCACCACGCAAACCTGCCAAAAAGGCAATGCTAGACAATTTATTTCGTATTGCTTGGTATGAATAGCATATGATGCTCCCGAAATTCTAAAATTTTAATTTAATTAGGGTCTCTGGAGAGATCTCTGTTGCGAGCTGCTTGGTTCCGTATTCTTTTGTGTGTCTCTGGATCATGGCCGCTAAGAAGCTTAAACAGTAGCTGGAGAGAGTTGGTGGGCGTCATCTCAGGGTCGCACCAGGGTGAGGGTGGGGGAATGAGAGGGATCGGCTCCTCCCCCATCCCGTCACTGCTCCCGTGTGCCTGGGCTTCTCTCTGGGCTCTGGAAGATGGTGGCCGCCGGGATTCCTAGGGGGGCAGGCAGAGGGGCAGCACCTGCTCCCGTCTGGAGTAGCCCCGTGACTTCGACCTATTGCAAAGTCCGGAGGCATCTCTGCAGCAAGCTGCTCGGTTCCAAGATTCTTTTGTGTCCGGTCTAAATGTTTTACATGGATGAACACATTTAATCTTCAGAATAATCCTATAAGTAAATACTATTATTAGCCCATTTCACAGGTGGTGACTTGCCCAAGGCCATCCAATGAGTAAGTCTGTGGTGCTAGGATTCAAGCCGGTTCTACTCAGGAGTCTGTGTGCCAATGAGCTATATTCCTGTCTCTGAAATTATTCTGATGTCTCTAAATCACCTTTTCTTAACAATCGGCAAGTCCTATTAAATCTACCTCTGAAGTATGTCTGATGGAGCACGCACGCACGCAAACACACACACACACACACACACACACACAGTACTTTTTGGTTTCCAAGAGAACTAACAAATCCCGCATAGATGCTTCCATCCCCAAACCACTTCATTCCTTTGTGCAATTCTCTGCTGTCCTTGAGTATTTGCTTTGGGAGACTCTGGTTCTTACTTTAGAACTTCCCCACTCAGAGTCTCTCTAATCCCTCATCCGCATTGCTTTAGAGTCTCTTACAGGTCGTCTGGCTGTGACTCCTTCTGTGCTATTACTCTATTAATTTCCCTAAAGCATAGCTTTATCATCCTTAGGCTTGGCAAGTAATGATTTTCACTATGTGATTCCAACCTTCTTTTGGAATCATTATCTCCTTACAACACAGACCTTCTGGCATTATTTGTTGTTCTCCAAACATGGACTTCATTTCCTGCTTCTAGGCCATGATTCATATTTGTGTTAAATTTTTAATCATAAGAAACATATTTAGCTGCCATTTTACTGTTTCAAATTATGCTAAAGACTTCTTTAGAAATCCCAGTTAATAAGATCAGTGGAGAAATGAAAAATGATCCAGCAAATGGAGATGCACCAACTGGTTAAAATACACAGGTCTTCAAAGTAAATGGCGGGCATATTTTTAAAAGGCTAGACAAGAAAACAGAATACACAAAACTGGATGCAAATGTGTGGGTGGTTATTTAAATCTCTGAATGGGGGAAGCACTTCCTGAGTCTTAAACAATAGAAATGCCAAGGAATAAAATAAAAAAGTACAACTCGAAGAAAACTTTCTCTGTTAAAACTTTAGAATGCATCATAAAGGAAATCTGAATGGTTAAGAAATCCCTGGAAAAATATCTGCCACAAATAAGGGATGAAAGAACACATAAAACACCGGCAAAATGCAAAGTATCAAACATGGAAAAATTCACCATCAGTCACTGAGAGGACAGAAAAGAACACGAGGTGTGTTATTGCTGCTGTTTGGGGGGGTCACACCTGGCGATGCTCAGGTGTTACTCTAGGCTCTGCACTTAGGGATCATGACATGCAGTGCTGGGAACGGAACCTCAGTCGTCTGCATGTAAGGCGAGTGCCCCACCCATAATACTATTTTCCGGCATAAGATTTTATCTCAGCTTTTCAAATAGCAAAGTGGGAAAACATAATTTTATTCAGTTTTATTTAGGCAGTTACCAGGGCTCAAAGTTAAGGCCTCACCAATGCAAAGCAAGTACGTTATCAACAGGCAACATTTCTAGCCTGAAAAACGTCACAATTTGCCTCTATTGGGAATGCAGAGAGATGGGCGCGAACACACACTGCGGGTAGGGGGAGGAATTGGCGATGCCTTTCTGACTCACCCAATCAAGAGTCATAAGAATCGTCCTTGGATGCAGAAACTTTCTTCTGGCACTCCAGACGCAGAGTTTTCAAAGCTGTCACCAATTTATATTCCGACCAGCAGAGCAGGAGAGAACCCAGCTCATGCCTGCAGGACCATGCTAGACCAGAACCACACAGGTAACGCAGCCCAGTCACAGGGTCAGGAAGAAGACAAAATGCTCTGATGCCAAGAGTTCAAGGTAATGTGAAGGAAAGAGTGGTTTATGGGACCAGAGGGGTAGGACAGCGGGTCGGGTGTTTGCCTTGCACTGGCCAAGCTGGGTTTGATCCCTGGCATCACATATGGTCCCCTGGATCCCACCAGAACTGATCCCTGAGCACAGAGCTAGGAGTAAGTCCTAAGCATCACCAGGTGTGGCCTTGAAACAAACAAAAAGAGTGGTTTATAGTGCTTTATGTATGCAATATGATCCCAATTTTTTTCTTTTTGGGTTACTCCTGGCTCTGCACTCAGGAATCAAAAAGAGTGGTTTATAGTGCTTTATGTATGCAGTATGATCCCAATTTTTTTCTTTTTGGGTTACTCCTGGCTCTGCACTGGTGGTGCTCAGGGGACCATATGGGATGCTGGGAATCGAACCCGGGTAGGCCGTGCTCAAGGCAAACGCCCTACCCACTGTGCTATTGCTCCAGCCCACGATTTTGGGGTATATATTATATTATATATACATACCAGATGCAAGAGACTATCTTGCAATATGGCAATTCTACTTTCAACTATGTCCTCAAAAAAACTGGTGGAGAGTCAGAGAGATAGCACAGTGGGTAGTGCCTGGCTTGCACTAGGCCAACTGGAATTCAATCCCCAGAATCCCATATGGCCATATCCCATAAAGCAGAACAATATAAACTGAGTTGGAAATATCTGAGGAATGTAATGTTTTTCCAACAAGTTTTCTTTTGTTCTATTTAATTCTTTTCCCTTAAGGCACCATGATTCACAAAGTTATCTGCAGTAGAGCTTCTGGCATATAATGTTTCAGCACCAATCCCACCATCAGTGTCAACTCCCGGCGCCTCCCCGCCCCCACCATGCCCCTGTTTCCTCACATCCCCAACCATATTTTTGTTTGGGGGCCACACCTAGCAGTGCTCAGAGCCTACTCTTAGCTGTGCTCAGGAGGCCATACGGGAGTGCCGGGGATCAAACCCGGGCTGGCTGTGTGCCAGGCAGGCCAACACCCTCACTGCTGTACTTTTGTTATGGCCACAGACACATTCTTAAGCTTGGTTGTTGTAGCATGATCTCAGGCTTTCAGTGTCACTGGCTCTGGGTCCAGGTATAAGGATGTACCACAGCTCTACACCGCTGATGTACCAGCCACCGTTGCCCCGGCCCCTGCTGCTTCCGGTCTGCTGAGGAACAGTATTGAGAGCAAAAGGCCAGGGACAGATCAATAAGGTCTGATATCATTTGCATGAAAAAACATAAGACTACATTTTGTGTGTGTGTGTGTGTGTGTGTGTGTGTGTGTGTGTTCGTTGTAGTCGCAGAACAAAGTCTGGAAGAGTGTATCAACAGTAGCATTATTGATGTTTTATTTTATTTTATTTTTTAATATATTTATTTTTTAATTGAGTCACCGTGAGAACAGTTACAGGGCTTTCAGGATTAAGTCTCAGTCATACAATGATCAAACACCCATCCCTTCACCAGTGCACATGTTCCACCACCAAAAACCCCAGCATACCCCCCCTCCCACTCCCCCTCTGCCTGTGTGGCAGATGATTTTCACTTTACTCTTTCCTTACTTTGATTACATTCAATTTTCGACAGGAAACTCACTATTATTATTTGGAGTTTTCCCCCCAACAGTCAGACCTGTCGGAATGGCATCATTAGATTGTATGTTTTCGCATTATTGATATTTTAGTGCTTCAGACAGCTCTTTTTGTTGGGGATGAGGAATGGGGAGAAGGGGGGTTCCCTCTACCTCGGAGAATATTTTGTAACATCCTTCCTCTCTACACTCTAAACAACAACAATTTCCTCTTGTTACCCCTTAGGAAGGGCACACACACACAATGAGTAAAGTGTGACTCTGGGGATGAGGAATGAAAACTCCATTTATTTACTGATCACTGTCACTGTCACTGTCATCCCATTGCTCATTGATTTGCCCGAGTGGGCACAGTAAAGTCTCCATTGTGAGACTTGTTGTTACTGTTTTTGGCATATCGAATACACCACGGGTAGCTTGCCAAGCTCTACTGTGGGGCGAGATACTCTTGGTAGCTTGCCAGGCTCTCCGAGAGGGGCGGAGGAATCGAACCTGGGTCGGCCGCATGCAAGGCAAACGCTCTACCCGCTGTGCTATCGCTCCAGCCCCATTTACTGATACTGCTTGAAATTTTTACCATGAGAATTCAGGCATGTATTGTTCAACATGTATCTTAGTTTAAAAATGTCAGGGGTCGGGGGTGTGGCTCAAATGGTGGAGCAAATCCCTTGTATGTCTGAGGGCCTGTGTTTTGTCCCAGCAACACATGACCTGGGACACATGCGGTCCTACTCCCCACCCCAGCACCTCCTGGAATGGCCCGAGAGTCTCCGCATGAGGGGTGTCCCCCCCAAACCAACAACTCAGAAACGAGTGAAAAATACGATCTACAATGATAGAAACAGGGATTACTAAATCACCTTTGAGCTGTGAAATGATGGATGGCATTTATCGTTTCTGAATAGCTTATTTAAAAACATTGATCTAGAAAACCAAAGTTAAAAATCAACCTTATTTTTGAAGAATAGGACACTGAAAAAAATGTTACCAGTGTCTCTGCAGATGGCAATCGAGATGTTAAGTCCTTTCTTTTTAAAATTTCATTGCCTTCTAAATTTTCTTTTTTTTTTTTTCTTTTTGGGTCATGCCCAGCAATGCTCAGGGGTTACTCCTGGCTCTGCACTCAGGAACTGGTGGTTCTCAGCCTAGTGGTTCTCTGGGCACCATCTGGGATGCTAGGGATGAAACCAGGGTTGAACGTGTACAAGGCAAACGTCCTACCTGCCGCGTAGGACAGGTAGGCTCCGGCCTGCCCTCTACACTTTCGATAGCATGTACTGCTTCACAATTTAAAAAAAAATGACTTCTTATCAGTTTTCTTAAAATCCAAGTTGGATTAATTCCAAACTCAAAAGAATGTTCTGGAAAGAGCAAATGAGAACCAAATGGGGGGGGGGGGGAGAGAGAGAGAGAGAGAGAGAGAGAGAGAGAGAGAGAGAGAGAGAGAGAGAGAGAGAACGAACCATGGGGCTCCGTCCTGCAAGGCAGCTCAGAACGCAGCCACGCTGGGATGAAGCACCCGCTTGGGAAAACTCCTCAGAGAAGCAGGGCCAGGGAGACGGCCAGGAAGGCTGCACCTCGAGAACTTAAGCGTCACAGGAGGGCAGTTCGGGCCCAGAGTCGGGAACAGATACACAGTCATGCAGCCCTGAACATTCCATCTCCAACTAGCAATCAAGGAGCAATAGAGACAGAGCGTCTGGCTGAGAAGGCTGGCAACGGCTTGGGGCCCCCACTAGGTAGGGCGAGATTACCAACTCGGCTGTGATAAGCAGCAGAGAGTAGGTCCTAGGAGACTTGCTCTACTGGATGTGCAAGTCGCGGGCTATCTTGCGTGTTCGGCACTACAACCAAGTATTCTCTGTTTTTCTGTCTTGAAAGCACAGTGCTGCCTCTTGGAAAATCTCTTCTGGGCGCCCCCCGCTCCCCATTTTTCCTCCTTCCCTCCCCTGCATTGCTGCTGTTCTGGCTGCATCGCCCGGGCGTTGGGACACTTGGTTGGGATGCCGGCCAGGGCAGTCTCGGGAGGGTTGCGGAATCTGCCCGCTCTTGGTTGCCCTGTGCCGGATTCCCGGCTGTCCAGTTGTGAAGAAAAGTTAGCACGCACTAGGGGCCATGCAGCTTCCGGACACCCATTCACTTGCAGCTTGCTCCCCGTTTCGAGTTGGGCCGCGTGAGCTCACTCCAGAAGTGAGACCGCTAAGGGCCAGTCAGATGATTTAACCAGGAGAGCACGCTGAGGACAGAAGTACCAGTCAATTGATTTCAAAATTCACTTATCTAGACCAGCAAATCAGCATCTTTTTTTTTTTTAAAGCACTTAGCACTAGCCAGCGAGGCTGGAGGTAAAACAGTGAGCATGACCTACTCCGCCTTTGTGAACGGGCTTGGGGACAAGTGTCGAGCGTAGTTCTTAAGCGAGAAATCACCCATGTTTAATGGAGCTGGGGATGGGTAGGCGATACGGGTGGGAACAGCAGGATTTAATGTTCGCCCACCACTGCAGTCACATCAAGGGCCCACCTCCAACACTTCACAGATATTCTCTGTAGAGATGCCAATCTGCAAATGATTTTGGGTACCCCGGTGCCCAGGCTGGAAGTCTGGGGTCCTCTCGGAGTTGGGGTGGACAACCTCCCTCTACCCCTCATACTTCCAGCAGCCCCGGAAGCCACGCCCACCTTCCACAGCTGCTGCCACGTCAACTCACTGGCCCAGACCATAGACCCAAAAGTCTGTGGACACCTCCTAATTCCTCGATACTGAAATTCCAGGAGGAGCGCGTCAAATAGATAGGAAAGTAACATCGGAGCCGACTAAACTCAATAAACAAAAACAGGAACACAGAATGCACAACTAACAACCAACAACTTAATCAATTCTTAGACAAGGACTTATCCCTGTGAACAGATACAACAATTTCACATAAAAATTGACTGGTTTTATACTTATTGATTTTAATATTGGAGCTCTGTTTTCTAATCAATTTCAGCTCTGGAACTGGAACTGGATCAATAGTTGTGGCTTTTGTCTACATCAAAATAAATTCTAAAATAACTTCTAAAAGATGTAGTGTTAGCAAAGCCCTTTCAGAAAAACATTTAAAGTCTGGATGAGAGGGATATGAAAAGATGCTCATCAGTGCTAATCACCAAGAAATGAAAATCAAAACCTCATTTAAGTATCACCTCATACCTGTCAGAATGACTACATAACAAATAAATAACAAGTACCGACCACATTGTGCAGAAACGGGAATCCTTGTGTATTGCTAAGAGCAAACTGAATTTGAATGTAAAATTTAATTATTTTCCTTAAAAATTAAAGACGGACTACTAACAACGCTTCTCCAAGACATGCACCCCAAGAAGATAAAAATACTAACTCCGAAAGATAAATATAACCCCCATGATTATTGTGGTATTGCTTACAATAGCCAAGACATAAAGTCAACTTATTTGGCCTTTGATGAACAAACACAGGAAGTGTGATGCAATGGGTTATTATTCAGCCACCAAGAGATGGAAACGGTGCCATTCAATACCACACAGATGAACCCTGCAGGCATTAGCACTGTAGCACTGTCGTCCCGTTGTTCATCAATTTGCTCGAGCGGGCACCAGTAACGTCTCCATTGTCAGACTTGTTGTTACTGTTTTTGGCATATTGAATGTGCCACGGGTAGCTTACCAGGCTCTGCCATGCGGGATACTCTCGGTAGCTTGCTGGGATCTCCAAGAGAGATGGAGGAATTGAACCCAGATCAGCTGCGTGCAAGGCAAATGCCCTACCCACTGTGCTATCGCTCCACTTCTATTGCTAAGTGAAATGAGTCAGATAGGGGAATACAGGTACTACAGTGCAGAGAGATGAGAAAGGGTGGGAGGGCGGAGACAAGGCCAGCAGGAGGAGGATAAGAGGCAAAAGGGTGAGAGATTGGGATTTCAAATCTCACAAAAAAACTCAGTCTGGGTGAGGCATGGGACATGGATGAAAGCAGGGAGAGAGCGTGAGGAAGGATGGCAGTGCCAACTGAGTGCTCGACAGGAAGCCGAGATCAGAAACGCAGCCAGGAACACGGGTGGAGTTTCTGGACGATCTAATTGTTGGGAAGCAAAAAACAGGGATAAGAAGAAGTGAAGGCTCAGAGCAACTAGTGAGGACCTCTCTCAAGCCTGGGTAAGAGAGGAATGCGGTCAAGGAATCAGAGCGACAGCACGGCGAGTACAGCGACTTGACTTGCATGCCAGCGACCGGGATTCGATCCCTGGCAACCTACGGGATCTCCAGGCCTGTCAGGAACGATCCCCGAGTTAAGAGCCAGGAGTAAGCCCTGAGCATTGGCAGGAATGGCTCTGAAACCAAACCAAACGAGAGATGAATGTCAGAACAGGGGTTATGACCCGTACAAGAACGGTTAAGGGCACAGAACCGCATAGAATTCAGATGGGCAGAGCTTCAGTGCACAAGGGCCAAGTGAGTGGTCAATCACGGCTCCACTCTTTACATGCCATCTCTAACTCCATGGCAGTCCTACCAGGCAGTGTCACCCCCCTCACAGAGAAGCAGAGACAGACTTTGTAACTCTCCTTGCTTCTCCGGGCATGACCCGGATGTAAACCTTGATCATTCTGACCTCATCCCATCCTGCATTTTTTTTTTTTTGCTTTTTGGGTCACACCTGTAGATGCACAGGGGTTCCTCCTGGCTCTGCACTCAGGAATTACTCCTGGCGGTGCTCAGGGGACCATATGGGATGCTGGGAATCGAACCAGGGTCGGCCGCGTGTAAGGCAAAAGCCCTACCTGCTGTGCTATCTCTCCAGCCCCACCATCCTGCATCTTAATCGATTCAGAAACATCAAAGTTGGAGTTACAACACCAACCCACATACATTTGCATTTGGGGACATGAGGCAGCATGGTGAAATGCAGCTAATGGGGGTTTTGGGATAGCCAAGGGGAAGCTGGGGCTTTTTAAAAAGGGGGATTTAAAAAAAAATAATCCTGTGGTTCACAGTCCTGCTAATAATGGCTTCTCATGCACATAATTCCAATATTACTACCACTAGTGTACCCACCTCCTTCCTCCAAGGACCCCAACGCCCCTCCCTCTCACTCCACCTCTCCCTACCACCACCCACTCACTTAAGACGTAAGGGGCTCATTACTGAACCTTCCAAAGCTCCAGCCTCTGGATTTGTAAAATGCAATTAAAGAACTCCCTGTGGAAGGTACTGGGGGGGTATGAGACTGTGCTCATCTTTACGCCTGACACTGCAACTATTTGACAGATGTTCCCTTTTATTTGGGAGAACAAAATGGGGCTGTGTTCAATATATGGTGTCGACTTTTTTTTGGGGGGGTCACATCCGGCGATGCACAGGGGTTACTCCTGGCTCTGCACTCAGGAATTACCCCTGGCGATGCTCAGGGGACCATATGGGATGCTGGGAATCGAACCTGGGTCAGCCACGTGCAAGGCAAATGCCCTCCCTGCTGTGCTATCGCTCCAGCCCCAATGGTGGTAACTTTTAACTTGTAGCTTGTCATGTTTGTTCAGGAATCTTAATTAAAAAAATTTTTTTTATGGAGGTATCAGGATCTACAATAGTATTAGCGTTACTGTGTTGGGCAGACAGTGTTCCGTTCCACGCACACCACCACAGTACCAGCCTCCTTCACAGGGCCCTTCCCCTGGGGCCCTTCTTGCCTGGCGCCCCCTGCACCCCTGCACCTTCCCGCCCTTCATCCTTCCACAGTCTCTCACTTCCGCCGGCAGTTTCTCAGCAGGAATTAGGGTCCAATCTTCCACTGGCCCCCAGCTTCCCCGTGTCTAACTCCTCTGACAGAACGGTTAACTGTGACCATTTTCAGGTCAAGTCCCCATGAATTTTAATGCAGTCCCCTATTTAGCTGGGCTCGGCTTGTTTATTTGGACGGCAGAACTCAACTGCTAGCTCTTTGATCTCGGCGGAACGCTGTTCTATATGGCTCTGGCTGGGAGTTTAACTTGCAGAAGCCCGAAGGCCTGACCTGGTCCACCTCCTGCCCCCTACCCGGGCCCCCCTCCCGCCCATCTCCGCGCTGGACTCACCCAATCCGAGACAGCTCTGTGCTTACCAGGACTGCAATGTGTGTTCTGGGTTTTCAACAAAGGTGCTAACCCGAGGGACACCCCCTACAGCACGGACGTTTGTCATTTCTGACGTTTCCATCCTAGGGAAATTGATGTTGTGCCTTCAGAGTTCTCCTGGGGTGGGGGAAGAGAGCTCAGAGGGCCAGAGCACAGAGCTTCGAGTCTCACCCCCAGATACAGCCCGATGGATGCTGAAGGGGCGACTTGGTGACTCACTGGGGAGGATCCCCCCATCTCCACGTGCTTCTGAGGATCTTTATTGCTCCATAAAATGACTTTTTGGAAAATGTTTATGCATCATCTTCATTTTAATAAGAAACTTCTCTTACCGACCTCTGGCTGCCAACATTTCCCTCCGCGCATCCTGGCGTTGCCTTTCTGCCCAGCGCCATATGATAGGGACCTCAGAGCACGAAGCTCAGCAAACAGCTGGTCAGCTCTGGGGCACTGACAGAGATGAACTGCCAACACACTGTTCGCAGAATGAACTGCTGAGGGATTGGAGAGCTGGGGAAGGGGGATGGAGTTTGTCTTGCATGTGGCCGACCCCACTTCCACCCCCTGCACAGCCTCCTCTGAGCCTCATAAGGCCTCTGAGCACCTGCAGGTGTGGCCTGGAGAATGCTTGGTTCTCACAGGGCCCTAGCAGCAACCCCTGGGCCCTTGCATTGAATAACCAGTGTGGTTGGTGGAGACTCACCGGGAGGGACCCCTCTGCTTCCTGAAACACTGCTTAGGAGCCACCCCTTACCCACAACCCCTGGAAAAAAAAAAAGGAATGTGCTAATATCATCACAGTTGATTTTGGCTTTATTGATGTTAATGTATTAACACGATCATGCTAACTTCTGGGAACTTGTACTATTTATAGGATGAATATTCATAGATAAGACTTTGTCCAATTAAGCATCCCAGTGATTCTTCTGCTAACAACTGTACCACAGACACATATTATTATTGAGTCATTGGACTGAAAATAATATTCTGTAATTAGATGACTGTAGGAAAGAAAAAAAAAAATCACGTACTGAAATGAACTCGATAACAATCAGAACTGGGTAGAGACTGTGCTGGACTATTAGCAAATATAGAAACCAGATCTACTACCGAGAGTCAGCCAAGTTGCTTATTCTGACATCCATTTGGATTCACTGACTTTTGTCTGAAGGAGAAGCACAATACCCGATATTTTTTGGGTATTTGTCTAAAGGAGAAGCACAATACCCAATAGTTTTTGCCATTCCCTGTCCATTGTACCTATTAGCTCTTGTATCACTTGTATCACTTGTCATCCCGTTGCTCATCGATTTGCTCACGCGGGCACCAGTAATGTCTCCATCCGTCCCTATTAGCTCTAGTCTCAAATATCCTTGTCAGCAAAGTGGAATTGTCTCCATTTTCTAGCTTGCAATACAGTATCATTCAAATCCAGATCTGTCTAGCTCTGAAGTCCTTGCTTGTCCCACGCCAAGTGTCCAACGGGAGAAACCCCCGCTTGACTCTCAAAGCTCGGTGGAGCAGACACCTCAGGCGGGGATCACAATGGAAAAATAAATCAGGATGGCCGAGACACAGCTGAAGAGTAAGTCATAAAACATAAATAAATAAATAAATAAAACACACTTAATCTTTCCCGGGCCTCTAGTCCTTTCATTCCCCCAGAGAAAACCCCAACCCATTTGGGATATTAATTACAATAAAAATTTATTAAATACTCATAAATGCGAGGCACTAGGGGGAGCACTAGAAAACACAGCTATGTATCTCTGCTCTCATGCAAAGAAAATTAAGTGTCTAAATGATGAGGACTCCTGGTAGCAGTAAATACTACTTTATTACTCACAGTTTCCCTATCCTTCTCTTAAAAAACGTTGATTATTTATTTAGCTTCTCGGATTTCAGACCAAATGCCAAAAAATTAGTATGTGTTCCAGGTAAAATATGATCAGAGTGGAGAGCAAACAGCCAACTCTCCAGCAGCCTGATCTTCATCAGAAGGGTCCTTGTGAAACATTGCCTGCAGTGTTTTTATATTTCTTTACTGCTGCTTGAACTGAAACCGGGAAGAAAGAGGACTTAAAGCCTTTCAGAGGAATGAATACAGAAAAGAGCAAGAGATGCGCTTTCATTGTAACACTAGAAAACACACACACACATACATACACACACACAGGGAGTACTACTGAATTCCATTTACTTCTCTACATAGATTTTGGTATTTATTTCCTAGTCAATAACCCACAGGTTTCTAAGCCTCATTTTGCTCAGAGCCCCTGGTCCAGGTACTCAGTAATTAACACATGTGACAAGACCAAGAAAGATCTCGTGCCCCTGAAGGCCAGATCAAGTTTTACACGTGACAGAAATTCTGCTGCCTAGCCACATTCCAGGGTCAAGCTGATATTAAATTTTAATCAAATGACACTTTCATCTAGTGGCCCCCAAAGAATGGAGTGAGTTGAGATTAACATAGGAAAATATCACGCAGGTGAGCGATTGAGCGCTCGGGCTGGTATGAATTCAGTGAGAATCGTCAATGAAGACATTGCATGAACAGCAGCATGAAGCATTTGATGTGATCAATTTGCCCTTGCCTGTGATAAATCCACAGAAATTAAACTCTGTGAGCAGAGCCAATGGGAAAAGGAAAGTCTGATTTCCTCATCAGAGAAAGAGCCCCCCCGCTTCCTCTTGTGGCCAGGAATTCCTCTCACAAACCACAGAATCATTAATGTCACATTAGAGATCAGGCTGAAATGGAAATAACCCCATTGGAAGAGCAGCACATTGATTTTTATTAAATAACATTCATTTCTATCCCCTGATTCATGCTAAGGTTTAAATATCTAATGAGGACAGGTAGCACTGTAGCACTGTCGTCCTGTAGTTCATCGATTTGCTTGAGCGGGCACTGTCCCATCCTGTGGGACTTGGTCAATGTGGATGGCCAGGAGAGGGTGTGCGAGTGAAAAAGAGACAGACACAAAAAGAAAGAGACAGACACAAGAAGAAAGAGACAGACACAAGAAGAATGGGAGCAAGCTCCAATTTTATTTCTCTTAAGCTAGCTTTTTATAGTTGATTATATGAGGCAGTGGGCAGAATGGGGGAATTGCAAAGAATGCAAAAGTTTAATGAAACTGGATGTGGGCCCTGACGGCAGTTACCCTGAGCATTGTTCTGCAACCTTCAAAAGGTACTTTGATATTTTTCCTGAGAAGTGGTCGTTCCTTAGTTACAGATCAGGTTGTACTGACATATCGGTTTCCAGGCATTGGTTCCCGGCAGGGCACCAGTAACGTCTCCATTGTGAGACTTGTTGTTACTGGTTTTGGCATATCGAATACGGCACAGGTAGCTTGCTAGGCTTTTCGGGCGGGATACTCCAGTAGCTTGCTGGGCTCTCCCAGCGGACAGAGGAATCGAACCCTGGTCGGCCGTGTGCACGGCAAACACCCTACCTGCTGTGCTATTGCTCTAGTCCATGCACTGTAGCACTGTCATCCCGTTGTTCATTGATTTGCTTGAGCGGGCACCAGTAACGTCTCCATTGTGAGACTTGTTGTTACTGTCTTTTGCATATTGAATATGCCACGGGTAGCTTGCCAGGCTCTGCCGTGCGGGCGGGATACTCTTGATAGCTTGCCGGGCTCTCCGAGAGGGACAGAGGAATCGAACCTGGGTTGGCTGCGAGGAAGGCAAATGCCCTACCCGCTGTGCTATCGCTCCAGTCCATGAGGAGAGGTATAAATATAAAATAAATGGAAATATCTAATGAGAGGAGATTAAGCATCTCAGGTTCTCCCAACCAATTGAACACGTGAGCTGCAAACAGGTCCATCACCTCCAAACAGGGGTCTTTGACGGGGAAACAGGGAAATGGAGAGGGCAGAGTCCTGGGATCTGAAACAAGGACATCACTTTACAATCCCACCTCCCGCCTTGTGGAAGCCAGCTTGCAAAATCTCCTCCCGTGATTATTCTAATTACGCCCTGGGTCAGCTCTGAGATCGTCTGCCTTAATTGCTCATTAAAACACAAAAGCCCATGATCACAGACCGGGAAGTGATGATAAATATATATCTTTTTAAAAGGGGGCAGAAAAACCTAAGCTGATTGTGGTTCTACCGGAGTGGCCCCGAGCCCCTCCTTGGTTCTTCTGTTGTAGAAAATAACTCTTCACAGGGCGGCTCAGGGCCTGACAACACTGGCGCGTCTTTTGTTGAATTTGCGTCTCCAAAGAAGTCACAAGAATGCGGCTACTTTCTAATCATCTTTCAACTTTAATAACCTTAAACGCTAATGACAGGCTTGCTGCGAGCCCAGCAGCAGTGTTAAGTGTCCAGAGTGATGTGAGGGAGCCCGGTTTATCACACTGGCCAGACCTGAGGCCATAAAGGAACCTCTGCGGCTGATGTATAAATCTGGTTCATCTGTCCCTTGCAGTAGATGAGCTCTGATGAGTATTTTCTCTGTTAAATCATTTAAGACCTGCGAGCTGAGTTTTGTTTTTTTTTTTGCCTTAAATAGTGTAAGGGCTTCATAAACCATGAGAGGGGTCCCATGGGGGGCGTTGAAAAGCCACTGGTTTTTGGCCAAGGGGGAAGTCCCCCCCCAAAGAAAGAAAACACGCACATATCTGCCCCGGGAGCCACCTATCTTTGAGTCGCCGTCCTCGTCCTCATTATTAGCCCCTTTACTCAGCACTACGGCGAGAAATAGCTATTCGGAAGTAATTTAAGTGCAGCGAACTCATGTGGTTACAGATAATGGGGAGAAGCCTGTGCTCTGGGCGGGATCTGGAGGGGCCAGGGCGATAAAACTTTGAAGGACACAGAGAAGGACCAGTAGGGCAAGTAATTCATTCCGACATTTCAACCTGGGAGCCTATCAAATGCCATTAGGGAGGGACATTTTGGACAATCCTCCAAAGGTAAATATTTAGATGGTCCCAGTCGGGGGTTATCGCTTAAGCAGGTTAGCTGCCAATTACATTTTAAGGAAAAAGAAATTCCAAGTATAAATAATAAGGAGTTAAGTCCTTTGAAGATAATGCCACTTGATTTCCCGGGGGCTGAGCAGCCCGAGAGAAAAAGGGGGCACAAAATTGGCTTCAATACATCATTCTTTTACTGTGATGATCAACTATAATTCATCTCGGAACTTCCCCCTCGGGGGCTGGGGAGAGAAAGCCAAGGGCTAGAGTGCATACTTCAGATGCTGGCGGCCCAAGTTCTATTCTCCAGCACCATCTGCTCCCCCGAGCACCAGGAGTGACCCCTGAGCACCGTCGGGTCCCCACACCAGCAAATTCATCTTAAAAATCAGTACAGCCTTCCATCAGAACACAAATGACTCACAAATCACTGACTCCTGAGCATGACCCGGCTGCCGTGGCACAGGGAAAAAAAAAGGCAAGGGGCCAATCTGGGTGAGAAAGAAGAAATGAAGCTGGGCTCTACTACTCAGAGGGGTTTGCTGGGCTGCAGCAAGCCCCTCCCCCTGCAGCCTACTCTGGCTGTGAAATAAGGCCCACCACGGCTTCCCCTGTGGGAGCCTCGCCGTGTGGACCCACGGTAAAGCATCTAGAATGCAGGTGTACAGAGCGGAAGACGGACCTAATTGCCACTTTATTTTTCTCTCTCTTTTTTTAAATTGAATCACCGTGAGCCGCAGTTACAAAACTGTCGTGGCTGAGGTTCAGTCATGGAGGCATGGGGAGGGATCCTGGGGACATTGGTGGTGGAAAATGGACACGGGTGGAGGGATGGGTGTTCGATCATTGTATGTCTAATCGCCACTTTAGAACTTGTAATCGTAGCACCCGTGAGGAGCACTTCAGAGAGATGGGAAAGTTGACAGGGCTGATGAAGGGTGGGGCGCCCAGCCCTGTTCTCAGTTCCTCTCACTGGAAAGGAGGGGGCCTTGTTCTTACTGACTGTGGCAGGTTCTAGGAGAGAGCCCTGTGTCTGCAAACAGGTGTTTAGATGAAGCTCCTAGATGTTCCGTGTAAACTTAGCTGGGATGGATGGTGCTAGAACCCTGGCCGTAAATGAATGCGTTTTCTTTTTTTTTCTTTCTTTTTGGGTCACACCTGGCGATGCACAGGGTAACTCCTGGCTCTGTACTCAGGAATCACCCCTGGCAGTGCTCAGGGGACCATATGGGATGCTGGGAATCGAACCCGGGTCGGCCGCCTGCAAGGCAAATGCCCTACCCGCTGTGCTATTGCTCCAGCCCCACGAATGCGTTTTCTTAAGTTGCATATTAAGGATGTAGGTTCTTGCTGGCCAAATTGTGTGTAGTATGTCTCTGTGTGTGTGTGTGTGTGTGTGTGTGTGTGTGTGTGTGTGTGTGTGTTTGGCAGGATGTGACCTGGCACAGGAGCTCAGGGACAGTCTTGGGAAGTGACGGACCTGAAGGTAACAAGGGGCAAGGGAGAACTGAGCCACCCAAAGGGGGCTGGGAAGAGCCCGTTGTCTCCTTGGGGCTCTGCATACACAAGGTAATCATTCTACAACTAATAGTCGGTGTGTGATTGTGTGTACGGATGTGTGGTCACTTCCGTCCAACCAGTAACCCATCTAAAATGTTTCCCTTGCCTTAATACTTGCTGACTAGATGAACAGGAATATAGATTTCCCAAGAGGACCCACCAGGATCCACAAATCCTAAGTTTTAATGTTTCTGGAGCTTTTTTTGGTTGTTGTTGTTTATTTGTTGGGGGGGGGGGGGCACACCCAGCAGCACCTGACAGTGTTTGAGGGCCAAATGTAGGAGGAGGATGGCACTATGGTGTCAAATCCTAATTTCTAAGAAATAAAGGTAAGCATTCAGCAGGCCTCATTCACAGAGGCTGAAGGAGCAAAGCCCGCCTGGCTGCCCACATATGCAGAGTATGGCGCCCCACGTGGAAGGAATAAAAGAACCAGGGTCTGTGGTCCAAACAGCTTCAGCCACCAGGTGGAATCAAGGGAGTCCCAAGATGCCAGGAAGATAGGAATAAAAAGAACCCCACAACCAGGTGACTTACCTGGTGCAGCCCTCATTCAAGGCCACACAGTGAAAACGCGCCAGTACTTACGTAAGATAATAAACCTCGACTCTAGCTCTGGACAATCCACCCAGTTCTAAAACGCAGGCCCTAATCAAAATCCCTTCTCCCACCCATCAAACTCAAACCTTAAAAAAAAAAAAGAAAGAAACTAAGAGAAGGGTCGAAGTCAATACCTGGAATGGACTCTGAAGCCAATTCCAGCCTCCAGGAAGAGGTCCGCTAGGAAACTCTGGGCTGTGATTTTTAAGATGGGAAGTGTTTATCCTCTACATAGTATAGGGTCAATCTCCAATCATTCAGAAGTCCAATTGCTCATTAGCATCATCTGGGAGCTGCCAGGGAAAATTACTTTAGATCACTGACTCAAAACAGGTCAGCTGCACGAAAAGCATTCCCCAACACTCAGCCTTGTTAAGCAACTCAGCCTGCACGAGAATCCCCCCACCCCTCTCCCCCAACACAATGCCTCAGAGTATCCGAGTTTTCTATCACATGATCAGCTACCATCGAACCTTCAGAATTCATTCCACAGCTCTGTCTTTCTGTGGAAAGAAAAAAAAAAAAGGAGAGTGGCTGGCATGGAGAGACAGGGTTGGGGTTAACTGTCTTGCAGGTGGCCAACCCTGAATCTATCCCTGGTACCGCATGTGGGCCCCTGAGCACTGCCAGGAGGAATCTCTGAGCACAGAGCCAGGAGTAAGCCCTGGGCACTGCCAGGTGGGTCAGAAAAGATGAAAACCAAAGCGCAAAGGAGAGTGGGTCAGATGGTCTAGGTGGGACTGTCCACACTGAAACACCACGTGCGCTCGTGACTGTTCCCGCAGTGCCCAGCACATACTTCACATACTCGGAAACGGAGGCCGAGGCGTCCGTGATGGATCATGCTAATCGTGTTTTGCTGTGAAAAGGGGCGCTTCCTCTTCCCTCTTTGTTCCTTGGCTCCTTATTTGGCAATTAATTTTCTACGTGACAACAGGGCTTCAATCTGAACTTCATCTCTAATGAAATTAGAGCAAGGCCACCTCTAGGTGCCAAAACTAAAGTAATTTTAAAGCATGCACACATATGTGGAGATCTCTGTGGTGAGGACATAGATGCCGGGGAGTCCTCGTGACCTGCGCAAAAGGGGAGTGAAACCATCGTTCTTGACTTACCCTGGGGGTTTTAGAAGCATCAAATAAAATAAGAAGTTCTATAAAAAAAAAAAAAGGAAAGAAAGAAAACTCATTTTTTCCCCCCTCAGAAGTCTGGGGAAATATTTTGAAATCATTAGGCAGAGTGCAAAAATAAGACTTGTTTTTATTTGCTCTTCTGACTCTTGTATACAAAGGGCATCTGGAAACCTAGAAGGGGAAAAAAAGAGCCAGACTTGCAGAATCTACTCATGACAATCTGTGGTGTGTGTGTGTGTGTGTGTGTGTGTGTGTGTGCGCGCGCGCGCGCGCGAGCGCGCATGCTGGGGTAGGAGGGAGGGGTGTCGGTGATGCACATCTGGCTACCCTCAGGGTTTGCTTCTGGCTCTGTGATCAGGGACTGCTACCGGTGGGCTTGGAGACCATCTGGAGTGCCGGGGACCAAATCCAGGTAAGTCGCATGCAGAGCAAGTGACAGCCAGTACCTGCTGTGTGACCGATTCAGCCCCTTCACGTGAGGGGTGACAACGATGTGGCTCAAGAGGGCAGCTGCCTTGCCTGTGTCAGGCCCCGGGTTCAGTCCCCAGCACTGCATGACACCCCCAATTCCTGAGGATTGGCAGTTCAGCATCCGGTGACACACGCACAGGATCCAAGCACCACCGAGACTGGTGGGCCAAAAGATGACCAAGCCCTTAAGCACTAGGAAAGTCTCAATGAAGTGCGTCGAGGCATTTTCCTCCTTGCAGAGTTTCTGGGGCTAGGAGTGGTGAGGACACACATGTCTCGGTTCTGAGCAGGCAGGCGCTTGGCCTTCTTCCTGATCCCGGGCAACCAGGAACTGAGAAGACTCGCAGTTACCCGCTCAACACTGGAAGGACCAAGGACGAGACTTGGCCACGTGGCAGGAAGGCTGTGGGGTGCTGCACGAACACTTGTCACGAAATGTCAGACTGGTGCCCCCTACGCAGGATCAGGGACACTTCCCTCAAGATGCCCGGGGTGAGCCTTCCCAATAAGCGTCACTTGGTCTGAGGAACTAAGGTCAAGTGAGGTGTGTGTGGGGGGGTGGGGGTGGGGGAGGGGGGAGACGGGGGCAGCTCTGGGAAATCTGTCACCATTGTTTCAGGCCTGTGCAGATTCTTCTAAATTAAGAACAACAAAGGTTCTTCTAACAGCTGGAGTGATGCTTTTGTCTTTAGCCCCCCGCCTTTTTTTTCTACTCAAAGGAGCCATCACTGTTTCCCTTTTGATGACCCAGATAGGACGTCATTTGGGGGGCATCGTCCAGGTGTAACAGGTTTGTCCGTAAACATGTCCCCCCAATCTGAGAAACTCATTTTTTCTCTCGTGGAGTCAAAGATAGAGTCACTTCCTCCTAGGGGTAGGAAACTCCCCGCCCCCACCTTGGGTGGCCCAGATTCCTCGCTCAGGATTTATATCCCTTTCTTCTCCCCTGGCAAGGAACTGGGGTCTGCATAATCACTGTAGTTCCCCTGAGCATGTTCTTAAATTGATATTTCCTTTGCTAACCTGTCCGATCCTTGCTGTTTTGATTATTCCTCCAACCCAAGAGGAAGCTAGGGGTGATGTGGGATTTTTTTTCCTCCTGCGCCCTGACAATCACAAGCACAGAAAAAGAAAATAAAATGGCTTATAGCTCATTTATAGGAACTTCCTAGAGTCAGGGCCAGGAGCACAGTGATCAATTTGACCCAGACCGGGTCTGGTGATTGGGACGGAAGGGATGTAGGCCAGGTGGCTGCGGACAGGGGAGCACAGGCCTGGTGAATGAGTGACTGTGCTGGTGAGCAGTGAAGCCACTTAGGCAGAATAACCAGTACAAGTGGAGTCCACCGCTGACCGAGATGGAATCAGAAAACTTTCCCACTCGTGGAAAAATAACCACTGTGCAGACCATGCAAAACCCACCTACGACAATGTTCTGTGATTCCTTTAAGCGAGCATCTTGGTGCCATGCAAGGACAATGAACTACTGTCCCTGGTCCTGTCACATGTTACCATCACATCCCCTTCCCCCTTTCCACCTTTGATTATTTTTTTTTTCTTGCAAGCTTGCAAAACAAAGCCTAGTAGAGCTGTGTGCTTCTGCCAATAGTTTTCTGCCTAAATGCTTGGCAGCGTAGGTGAAAACATTTGTTTATTTATTTATTTATTTATTTATTTGATCTTTTGGGGGGTCACACCCAGCAATGCTCAGGGGTTTCTCCTGGCTCTGCACTCAGGAATTACTCCTGGGGGTGCTTGGGGGACCATGCTGGGGATTGAACCCGGGTGGCTGTGTGCAAGGCAAATGTACTCCCCGCTGTGCTATCGCTCCAGCCCCAAGGTGAAAACATGTATACTATAAAACTTTTACCCACTTGCTTCATGACAATTCACAACTGCCATGGCAATCCCTCGCCATATCCCCCATGTTCCCCCGCTCAACACACACACACACACACACACGGTTAGAATCTAGGTGTTGCTTTGACTCCGAGAAATCATGATCTTCAACACTTTCCTCTTTTCTGAAATCCCATGCAAGTTTTGCGCCTATTTAATTTACCCCATTTCTACAGCTACGCCATCTAGAAACACGTGTAGAAACGGCACTGCTCCCTCCGAAATATGCCAGCATGCTGACTCAGAGTGTTTACTCTTCCTTACAGTAAACTGCTTATTTTACTTAGAAACTTGGTGTGTCTCGAGTCTGTCCACACTCTGGCTCAGTGCGTGCTCTCGCTCTTAATGAACCGCCGATCTTGCTCAGAGACGAGGCTATTGTCTTTGGACTATGCCTACACTTTGACCACGAGTACATGCTTGGCTTTAACACACTGTTTTCTGTGCTTAATGTCCCTGACTCATTCTTGAGTTCTTTCCTGCAGCAAAGTCAAGAGCCTGGGCGCCCCCAAGGCAGGGCTCACAGCTTTAGCTCTGAGAGGGCTCTCCAGCGAGTAGGCATTTGGAATCAAGTACGCAGTAAAACACAAGCTGTGTGCTGTAAAGGGGGATGCAGAAAGCAAGAGATGGCGTTTATGTCATCTTTTCGATGTTTAATCCTACCGAGATGACTCTCTGTGCCTGACATGGCCTTATTTACACGAGGGAAGTTTAAAAATAAGACAGGGGCTGGAGAGATAGTACGGTCAGGAGGGCGTCTGCCTTGCACGTGGCCGACCTGGGTCTGATCCCTGGCATCCCTTAGGGTCCCCCAAGCAACGCCAGGAGTGATTCCTGAGTGCAGAGCCAGGAGTAAGCCCTGAGCATCGCTAGGTGTGACCCAAGAAACAAAAATATAAAAATAAAAATAAGACAAAGTAGACGCAGTCAGTGAGATAAGCAAGATACTAGTACATTGCACAGAGGCCGGGCCCCACCCTTGCTATTATTGATCAGGAGGCCACTCAAGATATTGGTAACAGTAAATATTATTTTCAGTAACATTTATGTGATGAAACTTCAGGTGCTGAAACTGTTCGTTTGGGTATGGAGCAGACAGGAAATACCCTCAGCTATAGGCAACAGACTGCTCATAGTGACGAAGAATTTTTGTGTTTTGTTTTTGGAGGGCAATTTTGTTTTTTGGTGGGGGAAACACTAGTGTCCCTAGGCTCGGGGGGACCCTATGGGATGCTGGGGACCGAATCTGGGTCGGCCGCATGAAAGGCAAGCACCCCTACCTGGTGTACGATTGCTCTGGCTGTGACTAAGTGACCAATGGTCCAAGTCGTGGGGCTGGAGCAATAGCACAGCGGGTAGGGCGTTTGCCTTGCACGTGGCCGACCCGGGTTCGAATCCCAGCATCCCATATGGTCCCCTAGCACTGACAGGGGTAATTCCTGAGTGCATGAGCCAGGAGTAACCCCTGTGCATCGCCAGGTGTGACCCAAAAAGCAAAAAAAAAAAAAAAAAATGGTCCAAGTCGAGAGCTCATGGCTCCCTAACAGCTGAGTGTTAGTGACATGTGGATACATGTCCGAAAACTGTAGTCCCCAAGAATCGCCCTAGTAATAAGAAAGATAAAAGGAAAGGAAATTAAAAAAAAATCCCAATTCATGTTGTTTTCAGACCGCAAGACCAAGGGGTTATTCTGATGGCAAGTTTAACAGCAACCAGTCTTAACAGGTCAGGAAAACAGTCCACAGTTTTGCACCATTAACATGGCCTATAACAGGCCAGAAAAAAATCTACAAATGACCAAACGATAAATTCTGACATGAATATGCAATAATTTTTTTTACTACCTACCTATTTATATCAGATCAACCAAATCATGTCTACTTTATGGATCGCGTCTCGTACAAGGGGATGGTGATGGAGGAGGAAAGTGGTAATTTATGTAATCTATCATTAGTAGATTCCGACCTCAATAGCAAAATCAAGGCTTATAATAATTACAAGAAAGGTAAAACAGGCTCCTCCTCATCAGGCCGGAACAATGCATCATCAAGCAACTTGATCAAGGCCTGGAGGAACAACACCAGGGTGTGGGACACCCGCCTCCCAAGCTTCCGCTCGCAAATTCAGCCCCCTGCTTCCCCACGTGTCAGTTGTGTGTGAGCTCCAGGAAAAGAGACGTGACCCCTACAAGCACGGCAACTAAAAAGGATGTGCCAGCACTGCGTCCAGGAGGCGAGATTGCCGTGTGTGAGCACAGCCTGAGAAATGCAAAGCTCGGCGAGTATCGCCCTCCCAGCCAGCACCACCGCTGAAACGTGTGCACACCAGCCAGGTGTGTGTGTGTAACTCCCACTCACACCAGTGAAGGGAACAACACTGAAGGGAAAAGGAGGGAGGGGGAAATTAAAAATCTCAGGTGCTTCATCCAATTGGTCCCCTTATAACATTGCATTTTAAACCCGGAATGGACATAGAGGTACAGGAATGTACACTGTACATTGCATCAGTTTAAAAATAAACCAACCCACTGTGGTCTTAGGACCCCATGACCCCTTTTGCTTTGTGTGCAGGGGGGTGGAGTGGGGAGATGTAGGATATCATTGGTTTGTCCTGTCTCCCTTGCCACAAAGAGTTTAGGCATATCTGGTAATAATCTCTAAACATTTTAAGACAACATTGGTATGGTCTGTTCCCCTTGCCACAAGGAACTTAGGTATATCGGGTCACACCCATCAAAGTGCTCCCGAGTCACTCCCATTCCTTTGTCTATCTGTAATCACATCTATGCTCTCTTCCCCAACCAGTTAATCAGCTTCCCCCCCCTAATCAGACTCTGTTAATTTGTAAGGTCAGACCTTTCTAGGACACTGAACTTGTATTGTAAGTTAATATTGCCTTGCTCCTCTCCTCATGTCTTTTGAATAGGTTACTTTAAAACAATGTCCTTTTTGTATGGACAAAGAAAGACAGTTGTTAATATGCTTTGGTAACATGGGATTTAATTGGCTTCGAATATTATTCACTCTCGGGCATCTGCTTTCTCGACTTAAGCCTCAGCTGCCCTTACTTCCTAGCACCCCCCAAAGCAGGGTTCCGACGAGGGACAGGACGGACCCAGGGCAAGTGGTGAGTTATGTGCTACCCTGGCATCGAGATGGGCCTGGCCAAAGTGCTAATACTTAACTATATGTTAAGAGCTTGGTCATGGACATGTCATGTCATGATCCAAAAGCAAGGACGAGACTAGGATCCTGCTAGGGATAGGAAAGACTAATCTGGCCTGAGCACTGTAGTCTGAGTGCAAAGTCTGATAGCACGAGATGACCCCAGGAGAGCAATTCTATAAGCTTAATGCATCTCTTGCTGTGTCCATACAAAATGATTAATATTATGAATGCTTATATGTTAGTTGGACAAGGAGAGGAGAAACACACCCATGGGATTCCGCCTTCAGGTGGGTCATCCTACTGAAAGAGAATCTGTCCATAAAGCAGCATCCCCCGAGGAAAAGAATTTTACCCCTATTGATTGTGACCACACCTATGTGTAAGCCCTGACCCCTCATGCTGGGGGATTTAAGGAGGCAGGAAGAGGGGGTTCGGGGAAGAAGCAGAGAGAGAGAGACGGGAGTGTTTAGAGAGGAGATTGGAATAAACTGCAACTGAGACCAACCAGCCTGGCTCCGTTCCTTCCTTCGTCTGCCTCATCATCACCATCAACCTCCCCGGGGTGGGGGAAGCGGCTGGAGACTACACGGGCGGCGGGAGAGATCGAGCGCCGCTGCCCTGTGCCTGGTGTGGTGCTCTCCCTTTTCTTTTTTGTGTGTTTACACAGGGAGTGATTGGTCCACACCCAGGGATCACTCCTGGGGGTATACAGGGACCATATCCAATGCTGGGTATCAAACTGGGACTGGCCACGTACAAGGCAAGGCACCTTTGTGGTTGTATTATCTCTCTGGCTCAATGTTTTGTTGTTTGTTAGGGGCCACATCCAGTGCTCAGGGCTTTTCTCAATTCAGTTCTCAACAGTGATCCTCAGTGGGGCTGGAGAGATAGCACAGTGGGTAGGGCGTTTGCCTTGCACGCGGCCAACCTGGGTTTGATTCCCAGCATCCCATATGGTCCCCCGAGCACTGCCAGAGGTAATTCCTGAGTACATGAGCCAGGAGTAACCCCTGTGCAATGCCAGGTGTGATCCAAAAGGAAAAAAAAAAAAGAGTGACTCTTAGTGAGTCACTCTTAGAACACGTGGTGAGGGGGCGGAGCTAGGCCTTCCTGCATGCAAAGTATATGCTCTGGCCCTTGAATCTACCTCTGAGTGCCCCAGGACCCCTTTATGCTCTCAAAACTAAAAAGTTTTGGTTTGTGTGGATAACACATACCAATATTTAATATCTAAAAGATTAAAACAGAAAAAAAATCAAATGTTTACCCATTCAAATTATAAAACCATTACAGGCTAATATGAACGATACATTTTATGGATGTTAATTATGCTTCTTTAAACAATAGAATAAGGAAAATAAAGCAGTGTCAATTTGTATTTTAAAGTTTTTCATACTTGCTTAACACAAAACAGCTGGATTTTCATGTTTCTGTATTTATCTTCAGCTGTTTTGACTGAACTCCATGACTGCATACAGCATCACACAGATAAATAATTAAAAAGGATGTAACTGTGAATGTTATTCTTAAATACTATACCAAAACTTGACAAGTGGTAATTTGTCAAAGGTTAGCTATGATGTGGAATCTGGGACCACAGAAATGACCATTTCGCTCTGTTACACTGACACACTGATATACCCTATTTTTCTGTTTTGTATTTTTTAAAAAATTATTTATTGTATTTTATTTTATTTATTTAGCTTTTTGGGTCACACCCGGCAATACACAGGGGTTACTCCTGGCTCTGCACTCAGGAATTACTCCTGGTGGTGCTGGGGGACCATATGGGATGCTGGGAATCGAACCCAGGTCGGCCACGTGCAAGGCAAATGCCCTACCCACTGTGCCATCCCTCCGGCCCCAGTTTTGTATTTTTTTTTTAATTGGATCACTGTGAATTACAAAGTTACAAATTTATTCATGATTAAACTTCAGGCCTAGTGCTCAGAGCACCAATCTTTTCACCAGTGTCTGTTTCCCTCCACTAACTCTACCCTGCTTTTCAAGTGGATTTTTCTACCCACACATGACTGTGACGCCATCTTGCCTGGGTTATCTGGAGGCCAGTATAGACTGCCTATGGATTTTCAAAGTGCTGACACGTCTCACATACACCCTCGAAAGCCGTACCAATCTCAACAGAAAATCTCTATAAGCACTGGGAGGTTGTCAAGCTCACCATAATACATATAAGCTTTCAAGAATATTTTTATTTTGGGCCCATACCCAAAATAAAATAAGAGGCTGTGCTCAAGGCTTACTCCTGGCTCTGCACTCAGGGATCACTCCTGGCGAGCTTGGGGGACTATGCGGGTTCCCCGGGATGGAGTCTGGGTTGGCTGTGTGCAAGGCAGGCGCCTTTATGCGCAACACTATCGCTCCAACCCTATCCAGAATTCTAACTTTTCCCTGAAGTCTGGAATCGAGAACAAAGATCCCCATCCCCTTTCTTAAAAAGCTACTCATTTTTTGATTAAATTTGTGTACATACTCGTCTATAAAACAAATTTTTTCCTGGTAAGTCTTTTTTTTTTCCCCAAGTACAAAATGTGTTCCATGAAAAAGAAAACAACAACAACAACAACAACAACAAAAACCCAACCCAGCCATTTATCTCACAACCCAGGCAACTGCTCAGGCGCTGTCCTCTGCGTGACAAGCCCAAGGCTTTGGCGGGTTTGCAGCCAGGTAACTTACACGTATTACCCATTTTCTCAATCGGACATTAAAAGACATGGAGACGAGGGTGGAAATCCAATGAAATTAATGTTTTGTATTACTTCATTGATGGCATTCTTAAGTGAAAAGTGATCCCTCCCCCACCCCCCTTTTAACTATAAGTTTATGGCAATGAAGAATATAATGACTTTTATTTTTTTTTTGCTTTTTTAAAATTTTTGGGTCACACCCCAGCGATGCACAGGGGTTACTCCTGGCTCTGCACTCAGAAATGACCCCTGGCGAGGCTCAGGGGACGATATGGGATGCTGGGAATTGAACCTAGGTCGGCCGCGTGCAAGGCAAACGCCCTATCTGCTGTGCTCTTGCTTCAGCCCCTATAATGACTTTTAATTCAGCTGAGTGCCATGCCCCAACTCATGCTTGATGCAACAGAAGTTTGTTTCCTGCCAATGTTTTGGTAAAAATGTCAACAGTTGAAATTTTGTTGTTATTATATACTGGACTGGACTGGAGCGATAGCACAGCGGATAGGGCATTTGCCTTGTACTCGGCCGACCCAGGCTCGATTCCGCCGTCCCTCTCAGAGAGCCCGGCAAGCTACCGAGAGTATCCCGCCCACATGGCAGAGCCTGGCAAGCTCCCCGTGGTGTATTCAATATGCCAAAAACAGTAACAAGTCTCACAATGGAGACGTTACTGGTGCCCGCTTGAGCAAATCGATAAACAATGGGACTACAGTGCTACAGTTGTTTAATATCCCCAGTGGGCCAGGGCTGTGGGCTTGATGGTAGAGCACATGCCTTGGATGGGTAAGGCTCTGGGTTTAAGTCCCTAACCTCACAAAACTAAAATTTAAAAACACCCACGAATAACATCTTAGCTTTTTGAAAAAATAAAATAAAATAAAATAAAATAAAATAAATCTTGGCCACACGGATTTCCTGAACAGAGTTGAGTATCCCTGAGGCTCAGAGGCCACACGTTGGGGAGCTGCTAATTAGAGGAAAGACACAGTTTTGAGTAATTGAGGGTCTAGTTCTGTCTCTGAGACTTAATAATACCTTAAGTGCACAAGACTTAATCTCTTTGACTTTAGCTTTGTATAGTTAACAAAGTGAATATTTTTTGAAAAAGAAAGCATTTCATAGATGTGCTGCGATGCTCATAAGAGATATCAATCAAGTTGCATTCAGTAGTATTGACAAAGTATTATCTTTAACTTCTCCCCCCAACATAAAATGGAGACAATTCCATTTTTGCACATTTGCAAAAGCCAAGAGAAGCTAAATCACTGAGGATCAGAAGAAATGACCATACGTAGGAAAATCAATATCAAAGCTATGCATAAATCATAAAACCGTCAAATACTGTTCTGAAAGCAAGAGATCTTACAATGCAGGTAAATATTTCCAGTTCCTGCCAGTAAATACCTGTGAGTTGCCTCAATTTCAAAAGTGATGGCAAACGCTTATCCTAAGCCCGTGGAACTGCACATACTCCCAATGCCTCCACTCTCAAGGAAGCCCTCCAGAATTCCTTTGTTTTCCCTTTGTTCTCTGTCTGCACACAGCCCTCTTGACACAGCCCCGCGGCTTCACACTTTCCTGCTCCAGCTGCTGGTCCCCACTGGGTGTCCTTTACATCTAGGACACGTGTTTGGGGGAACGAGACCACGAAGGTGATGAACCGTTTTTTCCTTGCTGTAAAGAAAATGTTCCCATTTCCTCGGCGGGGGCGGGTGGGGGGGCGGTGGTGATGCCTAATGAAGTACAATTACACATCTAGTTACCAGCTGGTGAGGATCAGACCTGAACATGAACTCCACCTGCTGTCTCTGCGCGGCCCCATGGAGACCGCACCAGGGAACAGAATGACCAGAGCCCGGGGCGGAACCGAACAGAAGCTTATTCCCCCACAGCTCTGTGAATCAGGAGGCCGCCTGCAAACTCGAGGGTGCCTTGTGTGGGGCTGCACTCAGGGGGCCAGCCCGGGGGTCCCACGTCGAGGCTCGGCTGCAGAGGGAGGCTTGGTTACTCCCCAACTTGCACAGGCTCCAGGGTCCTCTGTCCTCTGTCCTCTGGGGCTCAGGACTGAGAGCTTCGGGGGCTGGCCGGTAGCCAGGGGAGTCCGAACTCAGCCACACTCTGGGCTACGTGCAGTTCCTCAGCAGGGCTGCTGTAGGCTCCCCCAACACCGTCTCACAAACACTGTTGCGCAGACCCAGCGCTGCTGCTATGCTCTCCTGGTTAAGAGTGACACCCAGGGGTCCGCCATGTGCAAAGGGAAGGCGTGATAACAGGGCCTGAAAGCCAGGGGAGGCAGGAGTTAAGTCATAAAGATACCTTCGGAGTAATTAGCACTGGGGTGGGGCCCGAGAGATGACTGCAGAGCCAGGAGTGATTCCTGAGCACCGCCGAACGTGGCCCCAACACACTGAGGCCGACTGGGCAGGTGGCGTCCAGTGCTGGGAGCGGCTGCTTTGCATGCAAGCAAAGGGGTCGAGTCCTGGTGCCTCAGGGACCTCAGGAAATGGCACTCAGGCATCATGGGGGTTCAGGTCTAAGCGCCACCGGGTCTTGGCTGCCCCTACTGCAGCCCCCCACCGTTCCTCCAAACAGAAATATAATGAGGGGGCAGATCTGAAACGCAGGGAGCATGTGAATGTGTGGAAAACACGGGCCAGGGTGCGAGGCTGGTTGTAGACGTTGCTGGCCAAGAGCTCCAGAGGCTGGACACTAAGGCAGGTGTACTAAACAAGACAAGTCAGGGTCAGTTCCAATAGTTCCCCATTGCCAAAGACCCCGGGTGCAGTCTAAACCCCCCATACCTATAAAACCAGCGCCCATGGGATGGTACGGGCGTCACCGAAATCCAGCTGGAAAAATCCCATCTGGAATTTTCTTCTGGCAGGTTTGGCACATCTCAGAGGGCCAAGGACTAGAGGGGCTGGTCATTCCTGAACATGGAATGATCCTGCCTGTACCAGAATCTTCTCTGCAGCTCTGTCCGGGGGGAAGGGGGATGCACTGTCCATTTCTGGATCATCTCGTAGGACTCAGTTCAAAGGTCAGCCTTCTCTGGGAAATGTACGCACTTTCATGCTTCCGCTTACCAATTTTATGATTTTTTTTGGGTGGGGGGTTGGGGCCACACCCAGTGCTGGGGACTGTTTCCAGTTTAATGCTCAGGGGTCGCTCCCAATGGTTTCCAGGGGGCTCTCTCGGTGACAAGGATCAAAGCTCGTGTCCCTAGCATGCGGAGCAAGCACTCCAGCCCTGGAAACTCTCTCCCCAGCCTCAAGACTTACGACTGTTTCCTGGGTGTGTCTTGACCTTACCAGATTACACAGAAGGAAAAAGCTACATCTGTCTGTTCAGTTTTGTATCCTTTGCATCTGAAACAGTAGCTGGCATCACAGCCACTCAATAAAAAGGTCTAAAAATACAGAGCCATGGGGCCGGAGCGATAGTACAGAGGGTAGGGTGTTTGCCTTGCACATGGCCAACCCGGGTTCAATTCCCGGCATCCCATATGGTCATCCCAGCACCGCCAGGAGTAATTCCTGAGCATCACTGGGTGTGACCCAAAAAGAAAAAAAATACAAAGCCAGGGCCAGAGAGATAGTACAGCAGGTAGATCACTTGCCTTGCACGCAGCTGACTTGAGTTTGATCCCTGGCATCCCCTGGGGTCCCCTGAGCCCCACTAGGAGTGATCCCTGAGCACAAAGCCAGGAGTCAGCTCTGAGCATTGTTGGGTGTGGCCAAAACAAAGGCATAGAAATAATCTGGAAAACAACAACAACAACAAAAGAACCACCCAGGAAATAATTAAATTATGCTTCACTGATCTGGCTCAAAAGCCTAGTTCTGGCCGCTCGTCTTCCCCGACCCCCCTCGTGGTCCCAGTGGCATCTCCGCCTTATGCCTTCTTGACGGGCGCGCTAGTCCATGCTTAGCTGCCGCTCTTTATTAAACGCCGATGCTGGGGACGTTTGACACGGAGGGCTGAAAAAACAGCACTAAATCTTTTTTGGACAAACTGCAGATCTGTAGGCACAGTCAGCCATTTCCCCTGCTGACCCCGAGCTCTGATCACCAGATGGGAGAGGTCAAACAGAACCCAACACCCCCCGTGTTTTCAAAAGGGAGCAGCCCCCCCACTCTGGGCCCCCCGGGCAGCCAGTGTGACTCACCCAGAAAACCCACATGACCCCAAGGTGCCTGCGAGTCCCTCTCCCTTCACTGACAAGAAAAACAGCAGCCTTGGCCCTGGGTATCTTTAGTGTCTGGGCCAGAGGACAAGCATTTCCTCCTGGAAATTAATTCTGCATGTGAGGGCAACTTCCTTTGGCCCCTGCCTGGGAGACACTAATGACTGAACCTAACGTGCAAGCCCAGAGCGGGATCACAGACACTGGCCGAGGGGGGCGGGGGACCGAGCGCAATGCTGACGGGTGATGAGGGGACCGGAGCCACGGTACCACGAGTAGGGGGCCTGGCTTGCAGGCGGCCAATCTGGGTTCAATCCCCAGCATCCCACAGGACCCACCTGAGCCTTGGAATATCTCTCCCTAAGTATCACCTGGTGTGCCCCCCGAAACAAACGAACCAAAGAAACGTTCAGAAGCTGGTGACTTTCTCTCAGGTGAGGTAGGAGAAGGTGAGCAAGGCCTGGGCATTCCCCTCCCCCCATCAGAAAAGAATCAGCAGCATTTAAACTTTATTGGAATATGTAGAACACCGGCAAATTTTTTCAGTAAATTTGAATGTGTTAAGAGAGGACAAATATTCTGGATTTTCATGGTAAAACAATTATAACTCTCTATAAACTTTTAATTTCTGCTAAGAAATAGACATGTCTTATAACTATGAATGTACTTAATGAGACCATTAATATTAGAGGGTAAATAATTTTATTTGGTGACAATTCTTTTTTTTTGCTTTTTGGGTCACACCTGGCGATGCACAGGGGTTACTCCTGGCTCTGCACTCAGGAATTATCCCTGGCGGTGCTCAGGGGACCATACGGGATGCTGGGATTTGAACCCGGGTCGGCCGCGTGCAAGGCAAACACCCTACCCGCTGTGCTATCTCTCCAGCCCCATCTATAAACTTTTAATTTCTGCTAAGAAATAGACATGTCTTATAACTATGAATGTACTTAATGAGACCATTAATATTAGAGGGTAAATAATTTAATTTGGTGACAATTTTTTTTATTTTATCGAATCACTAGGAGCTACAGTCACAAAACGTTCATGTTTGAGCCTCAGTCCTACAATGATCATGCACTCATGCCTCCACCAGTGCACATGTTCCACCACCCGTGTTCCCCGTACCCCTCCTCCCTCCCCTCTCCCCGCCCCGCCTCACCCCTCCCCACAGAGAGGCCAATCTTTTCTCTGGCCAAAGACCTGAAGTTGGAAGGAACCTTCCCAGGGTGACAGGAGATGCGCACACAGCATGGGGGGGGGGCAGGGGGGAGGCCCAAGCATCTCTGCCTGGTCCCTGTGTGGCTGCCCCACAAGGGAAGCGTGATGCACACAGCTTCTCGTCTGATTTTAAAATATGCAGAGATCCGTGTTTTAAGATGGCCCTTTGGCCTAACACAATAAAGCACTCCATTCGTAATGAGGGACAGCATTAGAAATGCTGACAGGAAAAAAAAAAAAAGAAAGAAAGAAGAAGAACTAATTTGCTTAATATGCTCTGAGAGCCAGACTCAGGGGAGGACACAGCCGGGAACGACGAGGCCCGTCTGTCTGTTGACTTGATCTGGCACAGATCTGACTGTGGCAGGAGTGCTCCATGGGGAGCACTGGCCTTAGTCCACCCTTGCGGGGCCCCGCGGGCCAGTTCTCTCCAGTTCTCTTCTCCAGTTCTCTCTCTCTCTCTCTCTCTCTCTCTCTCTCTCTCTCTCTCTCTCTCTCTCTCTCTCTCTCTCCCTCTGTCTATTTCCTCTCCACCCCTCTAAGGGGCAACTGTGACTTTATTCCATGCCATTCCCATAACAGGTTCCTCCCTCGAAGGAAGCACAGGTGAGGACCTTAGGATGTTAAGAAAAAGGTAAATACAAAGGAAGATTCAAACACTATTTGGTGAATCTAATGAAGCCCCTTTGGAAAGCATAGTTTTCTTCTTCCCTCCAAAATAAGAAAGTGAAATTAAGAAAATATTGATGCCTGGTGGTAACTATTAAAAGCTTACGGAGAGGACTGGAGAGATGGTCCCCGGGGCTAGAGCACGCACGGGCCGTGACAGAGTTCGAGGATGGATGCATGAGCTGGGAGCAGCCCGTGAGCACTGCAGCGTGTGGCAAAACAGAAGGGAAAGGAAAGAGGGGCGGGCAGAGGTGGCCAGTGACAAATAAAAGTGTCTGGCTTCTCTTGATGAGAGTCAGGAGCCTCCCCCAGAAATTGATCTGTTGAAAAACTCAGGTATAGGAGTTTTGTGACCAAAATCTCCAGGCTCTCACAGAGCTGGGGATGGGCGACCTTCCCCCATCCCCTTGTTCTTCTGGGAGCCTGGAAGTCACAGCCTTGAACTGCATCTGGTGCAAAATAAGCTCATTAACAGGCTCTGATCCCAAAACTCTTAAATAAATAAATCTCAAAAGAGATCAACAAGCTGCAGAGATGCTTCTGGACCCCAAAGTCACCATCCAGCTAAAAATTTAACTCCAGCTGTGTCACCCCACTCAATATTTTAGGACTCCTGGAACTCAAACGCTATATACCACTGGTATACCAGGAGTAGTACACCATGCTGAGTGGGCTGTAAGGCAGGAGGCAGCCAATCTCAATTAAGAAAATATTAACACACAAGGCTTAACCTGTAACAACACATCAGTAATCTCCTATACAAGGGCTTAATGGCTCCATGGTGAGATACAACAATCTTCACACACTTTCTTCTGAGGAGGCCTTTTTTGATCATTTTTGGCAAATTACTCCTAACAAGCTATACAGAATAAATTATTTAGGGCCTGCTATTGGGGCAGGCTTGAATGGTGGTTGGGAAAATTGGAAATAATGGTGGTAGGAAGGTGCAATGGTGGTGGAATTGGCGGTGAAATACTGAACGTAATAAATCATCATGAACAACTTGACAAAAATTAGTAGTTAAAAAAAAAGTGAGTCAGAAGAAGAGGGACAGACAGAATAATGTCTCTTATCTGTGGGATATAAAGCAACATAGTAGAGGGATAAGAAGTGCCCCAAAGGCAAGAGAAACTGGAGCTGGTCTTCAGTAGGAAGCTCACTGTCACTGTCACTGTCATTGCTCATCGATTTGCTTGAGCGGGCACCAGTAACGTCTCCATTGTGAGACTTGTTGTTACTGTTTTTGGCATAATGAATACTCCACGGGGAGCTTGCCAGGCTCTGCTGTGTGGGTGCGATACTCTTGGTAGCTTGCCAGGTTCTCTGAGAGGGGCGGAGATACATAATATATAAATATATCACATAAATTACATACATATCAAATTTACATATTTTAATATTTATATACATGTGTGCATATCTAAAAACCTAACTAGTCACCTTGTAGCATTTTTTGGGGGCCTTTAAACTGGTCTGAATACTTTTTATCATTCTGGTGACTACTAGATTGATGGGACTTCGCTAATTCCAAATACAATACTTATTTTTTGGTCTGATATTATTCAACTGACCGGTGGGGTTCAGGAACGTGACCAACCTTGTGAGTAATCACAGGTAAACGGAACGGCCTGCTGGGGTGTGGGGGGCTTGGGGGGCCGAGCCCTATTCCCAACACTGTCAGACGTTTGATTCAAGGGGCCCCTTCCATCCTTTCAAACGTCTTTCTACGCACAGTCAAGTTCATTTAAACTGTTTCCAGTAGAGGCCAAAGAGACAGGACTGCAGGGAGGACACTTGTCTTGTAACTCACTATGGAGGAGAAATTTGTGGGGTTTGGTGCGGGGGGACACGGGCACGAGGGCAATGGTGAAGGGAAGTGGACACCTCTGTGGGGTGTTCGGAGCTGGACTGTGTCATTCACGAAACCTTATCATTTACTGTTACTACAAATGATGCTAAAAATATGTTTTTTTCTTTTAAAAAGTTGTTCACTTTTCAGGGAGGATTTTCCAAGTGGACTGACTAGGAGATTCTTAACTAACTTTAGACACACACTCGAGCCCTGTCTTCCCATCACTTATTACGGTGCTGCCAGAGCAGTTAGGGAAGAAAAAGATAAGAGGGGCACAGAGGTGGGAAAGGGAGAAGTCAGATCTCCCTCTTTGCAGATGACATGATACTCTACTTAGAGACCCGAAGGTCTCTACCCCAAAGGTCCTAGAAACAATTGATGTGTATAGTAAAGTGACAGGTTACTAAATCAATACCCCAAAGTCCATGGCTTTCCTATATGCAAATAATGAAAGAGAAGAAAGTGATATTTATAAAACAATCCCATTCACCATTGTGCCGCAGAAAAAAATATTTTTAATTAAAAAAAAAAACAGGGGCTGGAGCAATAGCACAGCGGGTAGGGCGTTTGGCTTGCACGCGGCTGACTCGGGTTCGATTCCCAGCATCCCATATGGTCCCCTGAGCACTGCCAGAAGTGATTCCTGAGTGCAGAGCCAGGAGTAACCCCTGTGCATCGCCAGGTGTGACCCAAAAAGCAAAAAAAAATAAACCAACAACCCAACAACAACAAACAACAACAGCAACAACAACCCTGTATGGTTTGCAAGTTTGAGGCTGTAAGTTTGACCCCCAGTGCTTGCTACCGTACACCCTGTGTAGCCCCCGACCCTCTGCCCGTGGGACCTCCCCTCTCCCCAGCACTGCAGCTGTGTTTGAGGTCGCCAGCACACCCTCGCCAGGTGGGCGAGCACTATGGCCAGGAATGCAACCCTGAGAGCATTTGTTTGATCACAACTAAAGAGTGTGCCCCAGCCAACCCGCTGGAACCATGGGAACAGCGGCCGAGTGGACACGTCTCGGCCACCTCGGCCATGACAACAAAGACGAGGGAAGGAGGGAGTGTCTCGGGGAAGCTGCTACGGCAGCCCTGGCCACTTAGTTATTGATTTGGTTCTGGTCCACACCCAGTAATGCTCAGGGTTTACTCCTGGCTCTGCACTCAGGAACCGTTCCAGTGGGGCTTGGTGGACCATATGGGCTGCCAGGGACCGAACCGGGGTGGAGCACCTGAAAGACACAATTTGAGCCTTACCCACAAGCCTTACCCTCTGTCCTATCTCTCCGCCCCCAACTCAGTCATTTATTTATTTATTTATTTATTTATTTATTTATTTATTTATTTTTAATTAGAGAATCACCGTGAGGGTACAGTTACAGATTTATACACTTTTGTGCTTATACTTCCCTCATACAAAGTTTGGAACCCATCCCTTCACCAGTGCCCATTCTCCACCACCCGTAAACCCAGCGTCCCTCCCACCCTCCCCAATCCCATCTCCCCCCACCCCACCCTGCCACTGTGGCAAGGCATTCCCTTCTGTTTTCTCTCTCTAATTAGCTGTTGTGGTTTGCAATAAAGGTGTTGAGTGGCCGCTGTGCTCAGTCTCTAGCCCTCATTCAGCCCGAAACTCCCTTCCCCCACATGGCCTTCGACTACAATGTAGTTGGTGATCGCTTCTCTGAGTTGACCTTTCCCCGGAACGTGAGGCCAGCCTCGAAGCCATGGAGTCAACCTCCTGATACTTATTTCTACAGTTCTTGGGTGTTACCAACTCAGTCATTTATAATCCATTTTCACAAGCTTCCAACATCTATGCACTACACCTTGGTGACTGGAACCGGATTTGATCTGTTTTCACACCTCCACACCCGGTCGCAGCCATCCTGAACATCTAGAGCCTGAACTTCCCAAAGAGACGCCTCTGTAAAGATTCTCACGACCAAGAGACAAGAGAGTATTTTACAGAAGACAAATACAATTAAGCCAGTGGTTATGTTCAATATTTAATGTACGTCTGCTCTCTATGCAAACAAACCATTTACCACTCTATCAGAAAACAAGAAACTGAAATAAAAAAAACCAAACATGGCTTTCTAAGGGCAGTAAAATGTACTGGGTGTGATGGTACAAAAACCTTACTTGATTAAGAAACAAACTTTCACCCAGAGCCGAAATTACTAAACCTGCCCTTACGTACGTGAGCTCTGGCTCTCCCTTCGGACCGAGGCATGCTTGCACGGACAGGATGCGTTTATGCAGTGCTGAGGTGCATTTTAGGGCAGTGGTTCTCCCCAAGACGATGTGTGTCTGAGGGTACACCTAGAAATATCTGGAATCCTGTCTGCTTGTCACAATGAGGGTGGTCTAATGACCCTGAGAGGGCGGAGGGCAGGGGGCTGCAGAACAGCCTGTAACACATGGGGGAGAAAGGCCCAGCGCACAGGCTGGGGGGAGGGGGCCCCGGTAAAGTTCAGCCCCCACCATGCTCCAGGAGGTTGTGCTGCAACGAGGCAGGGCGTGAGCTGCCATACACTCTCTCTCCCGTGGCCAGGAGGAGCTGAGACACTGACCAGCGAGTGTGCGAGAGCGCCAGCATTGGTCCACACCCCTGTCTCAGGAGGTCCTGGAGACTGTTCTCAGGATCCACCCCTCCGCTGAGCATCACATCTTGAGAGAACCCAGAAACCAGGAAGCTCATCATCGGTTCACTTCTGGGCACTTTCTGCCTGGCCCCGGGGACTCTGAACTCAGAGCGACCATCAATCCTGGGAATAAAAAGGGGCCACCGGGCTGGGTCGGGCAGGGCTGTGCGTCTAGCCAGTGGGCTTTGCTCTGGGGAGCGAAGGAAGGAGAAGGGATAAAAAGGCAGAATGGGAGGAAGAGAAGGTCAAGATGAAGCCAAGAGGAGGGGTTGACCTCACCCGGGCTCCAGTTCCCTGCCAAGCTCCGGCTGAACTGTTACTATCACTGTCACTGTCATCCCGTTGTTCATCGATTTGCTCGAGCGGGCACCAGTAACGTCTCCATTGTGAGACTTGTTGTTACTGTTTTTGGCATATCAAATACGCCACGGGGAGCTTGTTGGGCTCTCCGAGAGGGGCGGAGGAATCGAACCCGGGTCAGCTGTGTGCAAGGCAAATGCCCTACCCGCTGTGCTATCGCTCCAACCCGCCGGCCTGCTCAACTCCAAACCAGAATACACGAGGTCTCACGTAGTCTGTGGCTACGTTCTTTCCTTTGCTTACATAAAGAGGCTTCCTCACTTCACACAACTCGGTGTGATGAAAATGTGTTCGCAGTGATTCTCCCCAGCCTTGCACTGTGTCACTCGGATGCAGAAGTTAAGGCACTCACGCAGCGTGAGTAAGAACCGGTCAAGGGCAAAACAGACTCATGACCTCCAAGCCACATGCTCCTTAAACTACACGGTCGGTTCCTTGGAAGGATGCCGCAGTGAACCCCACAACTATTGCCATAACCCTCCAAGGGAGCCTCAAATTTTCATTCCATCGCCCCAGGTTGCTCGCTCCTGCTTCCCCTGGGGGAAATGTCTCCATGCAGCTCTTCAAGCTGAGATAAACGAACTTTTCTGCCACGGGCGATCAATAACGCAGATAGGAGAGGAACATAAAAATGATCAGAAGACCAGAACAGCACACATAACTCAAAGGAGCAGCATGCAATCTGTTTAGCAGGGGAGTTAACATAAAATAAATAACACCAGTTTTGTTTATTTGGATTTATTTTTATTGAGGTAACATTGGTTCGCAAGAGTACAAATGTTTTTATGTTTTCGGGGTGTGTGATGACCACATCGGTTCTGGGATGACGTCATTTGTTTTCTGTGGAGCTTTATTTGTTCTTTGTCTATCTTAGACAGCGCTTTGTTAGATGTATGGTGTGTGAACATTTTTCCCCCCTGGACACAGTGAGATGTCTTTTAGTTTTGTTGTTATTTTGGGGCCACACCTGGCTGCACTCAGGTTCCCAAACGGGATGCTAGGGAACCAACTCAGGTTGGCCACGTGCAAAGCAAGCACCACCCCAGACATCTGGGCCAGATGTCTCTTAGTTCTAACAATCAATTCTTCAGTGTGCAGAAGTTTGGGTTTTTTTTTTCTTTTTGGGTCACACTTTCCTGGCTCTGCACTCAGGAATCACCCCTGGCGGTGCTCACGGGATCATATGGGATCTGGAATTGAACCCAGGTCGGCTGTATGCAAGGCAAATGCCCTACCCGCTGTGCTATTGCTCCAGCCCCAGTGTGCAGAAGTTTTCCAGTTTGATATAACCCCATTTGTTATTAAAAAAAAAACACAAACAAACAGGGCCCCCAGCAGTGGTCAGGGGGCCTGAGACCACCCCCAACCATGTTTCGTCCTTTGCACTCATTGGTGCCCGGGAGTCACCAGGACCATGCCACGGTGGGGGACAGGGGCAGCCCAGCACTGATCTCGGGGCCTCACGGGTGCTAGACTTGGGCTGGACCACTTGCGCTACCTCCTCAGCCCCCATCTGGTGTGCTCTGGTTTCGTTGGTGGATGGGGCTGAATCCCCAAAGACACCCCAAAGCCAATACTATGTTCCCTCCGTGTCTCTTATGAACAGTTTCCATCTGAAGTGCCAGAATGAGTGCATGCGTCCACCACAGCATGGATATTCCCTTCTCCCCGCAAAGTTCTCTTCTGCCGATGATAAGCCCTACCTCTGCTCTCTCCCTACTCACCCCACCCCAGACACGAATTCCGCTCAGTGCCTAAAGATTAGAGCACTGTCCTCCCATTGTTCATAGATTTGCTAGAGCAGGCACCAGTAACGTCTCCATTGTGAGACTTGTGACTGTTTTTGGCATATCAAATACAACACAGGTAGCTTGTCAGGCTCTGCGGTGCAGGTGAGATACTCTTGGTAGCTTGCTGGGCTCTCCAAAAGGGGTGGAGGAATCGAAACCGGGTCGGCCACGTGCAAGGCAAACGCCCTATCCATTGCACTATCGTTCCAGCCCTAAAGATGATCGGTATTTTTTTTTTTAGTGTTTTAAATAAGTAGAATCATGTAATATGAACTCTGTGGGGGAGGGATTGGTAAGGGTGGGGTTCTCTGACTAAGGAAAAATAATTTTTTTTGAGTTTCATCCATGCATCTGTTAATAGTTTGTTCTTTTTTATTAGTGAGAAACATTCCTTTGTTTGGATATGATCACAATTTGTTTATCCATGCACCCACTGGTGGTCGTTTGGATGGTTTCCACTTTTGGGATATTATAGATAAAACTTCTATAAATCTTCATGTCAAAAAACAACAACAACAGTCTTTGTGGACCTATCCTTTTTCTCCCCTGACTCCTTGTGTGGGGTGTGTGTGTGTGTGTGTGTGTGTGTGTGTGTGTGTGTGTGTGTGTGTGTCCCCGAGGATCACATCCAGGGTGAGTTCTTACCACTGAGTTATCTGCCCAGATACTTTCTTTTCTCTAGGCTAAATGATGAGGAGTGAGGTGGTTGGGTTGTGTTCTCAGAACTGCTTTGCAAAGTAGTGAGAGAATGTTACCTGGGTCAGTAGCAAACGGGAATCCTAGTTCTTCCAGATCCTCACCGGGACATGATCTGGCCATACTTATTATTAACCATCCAAGTAAATATTTAGGGCTGCTCTTTCTGGTTTAATTGGCCATTTCCCTAAAACCTGCTGCCGTGGGGACACCTTTTCAGTTGTCTTTGTCGTATTGCTATTCCTTGATCAAGTAGCTAACTAACTTTATCTATTCATCCTTTTTTGAGGGGTCCCAAACCTGGCAGTGCTCAGGGCTTACTCCTGGCACTACATTCAGTGAGCATTCCTGGCAGTGTCCAAGGGACCATATGAGGTGGCAGGGATTGAATCCGGGTTGGCTATGTGTAAGGCAACCGCCCTGTTCACTGTGCTTACCTCTCCGCCCCATCAATTTTATTATTTATTTATTTGGGGGGCTTGGGGGTCACTTCTGGTAATGCTCAGGCTATTCTGGCTCTGAACTCAGGCATCATTCCTGGTGGTCATCAGGGGACTGCTGGGGATGCTGGGAATTGAACCCGGGTCTTCTGTGTACAAGGCAAGCACCCTACTCGCGATACCATTACTCCAACCCTAAATTTTCTACCAATTTTAAATCACATTGCTTGTTTTTATGTTTATTCTCTCAATTGTATCTTGTAAATAACAGGGCTTTATTTTGTTGAAGTGCAATTTATTATTTCTGTTTCTTTAGTAAATATAGCACTTTCCAGGTCACCACTTTACTCCAAAGTGAGCTTGGTAGTTTTTTACTGTCAAGAGAGTTTGTTAATTCCACCTAGGTGGTACAACTTATTAGCATAATTACAATATTACAATATTATCTATTTAATGTTTGTAGTGATATTCATTCTTTCATCCCCGATACTGGTAATTTGCATTTTCTCTGCTTTTTTTCCCCCCTGATCTGAATGGCTAGGGCATCACGTTTAATGATCTCAAAGAAACAGTTTTAGGATTAATTGATTTCCTATATTTTTACCTTCTTTCTAGTTCATTGATTTCTTCTCTGATCTTTATTATTTCCTTTCTTCTGTCTTGGGATTACTTTTCTTTTCCTGGCTGCCTCAGCTAAAGATCTGAGGTCCTTCTTTGACAATGGAGTCACTTGATGCTATGATCAACCACCTAAACGGATGTGTTAGCAGTGAGCTACAAACCTGGCTTGGTTGTATTTTCAGCTCAGTTCACAATACTAATTTCCATTTTGAATTATCTACTGAGTCACTTGTCAGAAAGAATAAATGATTGGCCTAGAACACAGAATGAAGATGCCTAACAGCTAGAATTAATATCAAAATTAATCTAATTATAAAGATCATATTCTTAGTCATTATAGAGTTACCCAAGAGGGCAAATCTTTCACACCTCTATTTATTTATTCACTGGTAAGGCTATTTATTTCTTCTACAACAACCCTCGCCTATGCCTAACTTCTCTCTGGCTTTCAAATTCAATTAAAGAATTACCCCTCTTGGAAAAAAAAAAAAGCAAAATAAAGGTTTTAAAAATAAATAAGCAGAATGAATGCTAACACTTATTGAGGGGGTTAGTAAATCCCAGATAATATATATACGAATTTCACTTAATGTTTACAGCAAACTTACTTGACAATTTCCTTTTAATGTTAAGGAAATTATTCAAGGGCATAAAACTGATAAGTGGATAAGTGGCAGAGGTGAGATTTAGTAAGTTTTGTATTGCCGAATCCCACTGGGAAGTGTGAGAAGGCCTAGAAGTTTCCCTACAAGAGATATTGGTCTGAAAAGCTTTCAATATAGGTGTGTGTGTGTGTGTGTGTGTGTGTGTGTGTGTGTACACTTGCACGCGCATGCACTCTATTCAGTTGCATTTACAATTCACAATGAGTAATTTGAGAGAAAACCATTCCAACCACATAACATCGTAATAAATAAATAAATAAATAAATAAGAAGCAGAAGGTTTGGGGATAGCAGGAAAGGCCTGAGCTCTTGCCTTGCATGTGGGGGGCCCTGAATCCAATCCCCTGTCCCCGAAAGCCTCTCAGCACCACGGGGTGCAGCTCTGAAGCCCCCCTGCCACTCCCCCCCAGCACTGGCCTAAGGCCACCACCATACCGGCCTAAGCTCTGATTCATCCAACTGGCCAAAGTACCCCTGGCCGTGGCTCTCAGGCTTTCTGAGCATGGATTAGGGCCCCCCTCCAAATAATAACAAGTACAGATTCAATACGTGATTACATTTAGCCAAGGAGAAAAAGACTTGTATTCTGAGAACTACAGGGCACGACTGAAAAAAAAAAAATTAAAGCAGGCAAAAAATTTACTCACAATCAATGAATGCTAAGATTATGATTACTACCCAAAATGATCTTTTAGGTTCAACTGTCTTACCAAAATCTCAATTGAAATTTTTCGAAATTAAAAATTATCCATTCTGACATTAATATGGAACAAATTCATGAGGGCACCAAAGAGCTAAAATAAATAAGCTGGAGAAAGAAAACAGAAGTTTTTTTTTTTTAATGGTTTTCAGGCCAGAGAAATAGTTCCGTGCGTAAGGTATTTGACTTGCATGCAGCCAACCCAGTACAACCCCTGGCAACACATTTGGTCCCCTGAGCAGTGTCAGGAGTGATTACTGAGCACAGAGCCAGGAGTTATCCCTGAGCACTCAACCCCCATGCAAGAAAATAAAAGTGGAAAGACTCATAATTTCTAAATTCAAAACTTTTTATAAAACTAACACGGTACCAGGATAAAGACAGTTAGGCCTAGGGCTGGAGCAATGCACAGCGGGGAGGGCGTTTGCCCTACATGCAGCTGACCCGAGTTCAATTCCCAGCATCCCATATGGTCCCTCGAGCACTGCCAGGAGTAATTCCTGAGTACATGAAGCAGGAATAACCCCTGTGCATCGCCGGGTGTGACCCAAAAAGAAAATAAAAAGACAGGCGAATGAATGGAGATCCCAAACTAAACTCTCCTAATAAAGGTGAGTCCATTTTTCATCAGCACAGCAAAAACATTCAATAGGGGAGATAGCAGTCTTTTTGTTTAGTCCTGTTTTGTTATATTTTAGTAACATGATCATAATACTGTTAATGTTTTTTAATTGATGTGTAAAGTATCACCACCAAAGTGCCCAGACCCCTCCTTCATTGTCCTTTAAAAAATTCTAATTGTTAAAGTTATGTTTTTACAATAGCTTTGATATTCATGTTTGGGTGTACACACTATCCCCGTTAACCATCACCCAAGTTCCCAAGACTGTCACCAATGCCTGAGTTACCTCATCATTCCCCCATCCCTAACCCCCTAACCTATATTCCCAGTCCTATAATATAGTTCCAGGGTCGATATCAAGTGAAATCATCTATACCCTGCCTTTGTTCCTCCCCGTGCCATAGATGAGAAAGATCATATGGTACTGGGGCAGTAACAGTCCTTTCAATAAGTACTGTTATGTCAAACAGTACTTGTTCCTGAGGACATTCACATGCAAAGGAATGTAACTGGATCCTTAAAACTATAGGATATGTAAGGATATGCTCAAAATGCATCCAAGACCTAAATCAAGGAGCTAGAAACTCCTAGAAGAAAAAAAAGGCCTGGGACTTGGCTGGGACTTACAAAGGATAACACCAAGAGCATAGGCAATCAAAAGCATTGGATACAAAAGGAATTGTATCCAAAATTTAAAGCTTTTTATGCAAAAACAAAATAACACACACACACACACACACACACACACACACACACACACACACACACACCCCCCTATTGACAGAGTAAAAGACACAGAATGGGAAAACAAAAACAAGAAGCTGACATTCAGAATATATAGAGGATTTATAAAATGCAACAGTAAAAAAATCCCAAATAATCCAATTCAATTATAAACAAAGTAGTTTGGGGCCAGGGATGTAGCTCAGCAGAGAGGCACGCGCTTCTTATGCAGTTTCCTTTCGGCCCCTGCAAAGAGTTAAAAGACTTGGATAGGCATTACCCCGGAGAAGATACATAAATGGTCTGCAAATAGATAAGAAGATGTTCAGATCACTAGTCATTTGGGAAATGCAAACCAAAGTCACACTTCACCTCCATTAGGATGCCGGGATAGGGGTTGGTTTGTTTTTTAAAAAGAAAGAAAACAATGACTGTTGGTGAAGATGTGGGGGGAAAAAATTGGAAGCCTGATACACTGCTAGTGGAACTGTAAAACTAATTCGGCAGTTGCGGAACACAGTATGGCAGTTCCTCAAAAGAGGAGCCACGTGATCGCTGCTGGGAATATTCCCCAAAGACAGAAAGCGGGAACTCAAACCTGTTTTTTGAGCCCCGTTTGCGGCAGCACTGCTTGCAACAGTCAAAAGGTAAGAGCAGCCCAAGCACTCATCTGGGATGAACAGATCCACAAAACTCTGTATGTACACACACTGGGAAATGATTCAGACTCAAACATGAGAGGATGTCTGACACAGGCTACTAGGGGGAAGAATGCTGAAGACCTTATGTTATGTCAAGTAAGCCAGAACCCAAACAGGAAATGTTATATGATCCTTTAAAGGCATCCCCTGTGCTCGCCAGTGCAGTCAAATTCATAGAAATCGGAGGCAAAGCGTCAACACCAGGGTCTGCATGGCACACGGAGAGGGGGATGGGGAGTTTGTGTTTAAAAGGTACAGTGGTTAGGGCCAGAGAGATGGTGGAGGGGTTATGGCATTGGCCCTGCATGTGATCAATCCTGGTTTACTCTTTGGCACCGTGTATGGTCCTCTAAGCACCTCCATGACTGATCAACTGAGCACAGAACCAGGAGTAGCCCCTGAGCATTACTGCCCACAAACTCAAAACAAAATAGCAAAAAAAAAAAAAAAAGTATAGATCTTAGGTTAGACAAATGGAAAAGATAGACCATGGTGATGACACTTCACTGCCGTGGTGGGTTACCAGTGAACACGGTCCTTAGAAGAAGCCAAACATTTTAGTGTTCTATTTTTTTTTGTCACAATAAGAAAAGTTTTAAAAGTTTAAATTTTTAAGGTGAAAAATCTGAACTACACTCCACCCTGAGAAAGATTCTCTAAGGCAGTAATCGTATACTGGTGGAACTCTTTTGAAAAATTTATTTAAATCTACAAATGGAATGTAATCTTTCCAGATAGTTTTAAAATAAAAACAACACTCCAGCAACCTAATAAGACTTCTTTCAAAGGAAAAGGTAGCTGATCTTATCTCACTTAATATCTACTACCTTTAAAAACTCACAAAGAGGGGCTGGAGTGATAGCACAGAGGGGAGGGCGTTTGCCTTGCACGCGGCTGACCCGGGTTCGATTCCCAGGATCCCATATGGTCCCCTGAGCACCGCCAGGAGTGAATCCTGAGTGCATGAGCTAGGAGTAACCCCTGTGTATTGCCGGGTGTGACCCAAAAAGAAAAACTCACAAAGAGCTTGGGCAGGAGAGATAGTACAGTTGGTAGGGTGCTGACCTTGCCCAGAGATGACCTAGGCTTGATTCCTGAGACCCTACATAGTCCCCGAGCCCACCAGGAGTGATCTCTGAGCAAAGAGCCACGAATAAGTCTTGAGAACTGCCAGGAATGTATGGCCTTCCAAAACCTTAACCAGTTTGGTCCTTTTACTTGTATTTTTGTCTTTAGTATTAGATTTCCCGCCCGCACAGCAGAGCCTAGCAAGCTACCCATGGCGTATCCAATATGCCAAAAGCAGCAACAACAAGTCTCACAATGGAGACGTTATTGGTGCCCGCTTGAGCAAATCAATGAGCAACGGGGATGACAGTGCTATAGTGCAGTATTAGATTAAACTGGAGAAGTTCCCTGTACTCTGCCCTTAAATCCTCACTCCTCCTTCAAAGAGCAGCTTATCCACATCTACCCTGGAGTTTTTCTCCACTAAAAAGCATAATTAATGAGTGTTTTATTTTCTTGCCATTTACTTTTAATTGACGAGAGAAAACACAAGTGACTCTCTAAGACCCCAGTACTGAGCACAGCACATTGATGGGCCAAACAAAAGGAAGCAAACAGAGCAAGCACTAGGTAGAAGGGACCTGGATACAACAACCACCACCAAAAAATGTTGCCAGAGAAATAGTACCACAGACAAGGTGGTTGCTTTGCACATTATCAATCTGGGTTTGATTCCCGACACCCTGCGTGGTCCCCAGAGCACCCTCAGGAGTGGTTGTTCCTGAGAGCAGAGCCAGGAGTAACCTCTGAGCATCACCAGGTGTGGCCCCCAACAAACAAACAAAAATGACAAAGAACAAGTAAATCTCCATTTGGCTTCAAAAACCAGCACAAAAGAGAAAGTGAAGGTAGCTACAATAAAAGGAGAGCAAGTGGATCAAGAAGTAATTAAGTTTGGATGAGGGTTGGGCCACACCCCGCAGTGCTCAGCGCCCCCCTCCCCCCCAACCCCAGCTGGGAGATGCGGGTGTTGCTGGGGAGACAGTTCAAGGAAGTAATTAACTTGGAATAACATTCAATTCGGACACAATGAATCACCTGTTCCCAGCAAATGCCAACTCTTAAACTACTCAGTTCCACCTGGAACCCCTAGTCACTCCTCTAGTGGAGACAAATAAAATATGAAACCGAAGTGCTAACATGCACACTCCAGAGTCAACTAATTTCACTGTTCCTCCCCTAGTCATTTATTTGAGACGGTATAATTAAAGTCAGGGGGTCCTCGCAGCATCAGGGGTTACTAGAGCGGGAAGAAAAACGCAGGTTGCTAACAGCTGCGGCTCAGGCGAGTGTGTCCCCGCCAGCCCCTTCACTCTGCACGCACAGGGGACAGCGGCTAAGAACCATCATGGGGGAGACCAGTATTCGCTCGAGCCTCCTTCTGAGCTGAGCACCTAGGTCAGGCACACCCCCAACTGCTGAAATATCTCCCCTGCCGCCAGGTATAAACGGCAATGTTTCCCCTTCTTAATAAGGGAGTCTGGGGGAATTGCCCGTCTATAAAACAATTCAAGATGCTGGAAGTTAAAAATCAACTGGAAGGTGGGCAATGGTCTAACAAGAGCTGCCGGGGAAATGGCGATAAAGAAAGATGTGTACATACACACACATACACACATACACACACACACACACCCATGTGACAGGGATGGCGATAAAGAAAGCTGTGTACACACACAGAGTGACAGGGATGGCGATAAAGAAAGATGTGTATACACACACACACACCCATGTGACAAAGATGGGGATAAAGAAAGATGTGTACACATACACACCCAGTGACAGGGATGGCAATAAAGAAAGATGTGTACACACACACACACACCCATGTGACAAGGATGGCGATAAAAAAATGTGTGCACACACACACCCAGTGACAGGGATGGCGATAAAGAAAGATGTGTATACACACACACACACACACACACACCCATGTGACAAAGATGGCGATAAAGAAAGATGTGTACACATACACACCCAGTGACAGGGATGGCGATAAAGACGTGTATACACACACACATACACACACATACCCCCCATGTGACAAGGATGGCGATAAAAAAAATGTGTACACACACACACACCCAGTGATAGGGATGGCGATAAAGAAAGACGTGTATACACACACACACACACACACACCCATGTGACAAGGATGGCGATAAAAAAAAATGTGTGCATACACACACACCCAGTGACAGAGATGGCAATATGGAAAGATGTGTATACACACACACACACACACACACACCCATGTGACAGGGATCCTGAGAATATTTATAGCGGAAACCTTCATTTCCCTGCCTGTGACCAGCTGCCAGTCACCCACGGGGCATAAGAGAACAAAGTCTTTGTGGCAGGAGTTCTGTGTCCTTCAGCCACAGACGCTAACTGGTGTCACTTCCGCGGTGAGAGGCAACTGAACCCGGCAGAGAGAAAGGCAGTGGTGACTCCAGCCCTGCGGCGGGAAGACGAGCGGGAGAGGGAGCAGGGGTGAGAGCCCGAGCACAGAGAGCTCCCGCCCGCGCCTCGGAACTCCGTGGGTTGTAAAAGGCTCATTGATCCTGTTGGAGCCTTTTGCAGGTTATTCAGCCCAACTTAAGAGACTCCCACAAAGCTTACTGCAATCCATTCACGGCTGCCTGCCACCTAAGGCGGGGTGGGGTGTGTCTCCCCGACCCCAGCCCTCCTCGGGACCCTCCCCTGCACTCCCCTCACGTGGCGTGGCTCATTCCTGCGGGGTCTTCTCTTGGCTTCTGTCAGTGTTTGGGGATCCACAGAGACTCCCCAGAAAGGGTAACTTCCCTTCAGAGGAACGCCAGGTGAGGAACGGCTGACAGGAAGTCAAGGGTTGAGTTAAACAATTTTTTTTTTTTTTAGTTTCTGGGCACATAACACTTCCCATAATGTAAACTATTGAACTCTCATTCATTCCAGTCCCAGAATTCTAACCCTCCTGGGCCCAGAGGAATGACCTAATAGGAAGTCTAACCTCATTATTCAATTTTTTGTGAGTTCTCAGAAGAAAAAAAAATGTTTAAGAGAGGTGCATGTGTGTGCCTACATGAGGATATTGTACTGGTTAAAAAAATAATATGTCCCGAGTATTTTATGGGTGCATAAATATTATAGAGTAGTATGCAACAATAGTGATCTTCCTGCTACTTGCCTTTATTTTGATAGCTTTAAAATTAATATCTCTAGTTTTTTTTTCTAATAACCTGTTGTTCATGCTAGAAATTCCCCAGAAACTAGGTGGAGGCTGGCAGGTGGGTGAGGAGTGGGGAAAGGAATGGATGCATGAATGAAACAAGGTATTGGCGTGGAACCAACAGTCTGAGCAAAAATATTACCTATTCTTGACACTGTGACAAAGAGTTTTAGTACTCGAGCTAAGGGCAGCTAGAAGGACTGTCACTGTCTCTCTTGGCTTTGAGACACAAGGCAGAGGAGTGAGTCTAGACTCCTACTTCTAACCTGTAATTCTAAACGACTTGCAGAGGTCAGAACGTATGTTTTGTGTCTGCAACTCTTCAAACCCCTACTAGAACCACAAGATAAACCCGCTACTAGAGAAACCAGAAGAACCGCCTCTGTCATGGATTATGAAGGGTGTGGGAGAGGGCGTGTGAGTTCTGAGCTCTGTTTGGTTTACGAGTCGGCTGGCTGCTGGAATATTATCTGTCTCCACGTGGCCAATGCTGAAGCTAAGCCGGCACCATCGGCAGCCCAGTTCTACCAGGTCACGCACGGCCATGAGGAAAGTCTAGGAAAAGAAATGTCGAACAGGAAGGTATTTGTTTGAGGAAATAGAACAGTAAGCCACCAGGCCACTTGCCGTTCTAACCAGTCAGCAATTCTGGCATTGGATATATATATATATATGTATATATATATATATATATATATGGATATTTATATAAGAATCACTGTCACTGTCATCCTGTTGCTCATCAATTTGTTCAAGTGGGCACCAGTAACATCTCTCATTGAGAGACTTATTGTTACTGTTTTTGGCATATCCAATACACACAGGTAGCTTGCCAGGCTCTGCCGTTCGGGTGGGATACTCTTGGTAGCTTGCCAGGCTCTCTGAGAGGGGCGGAGGAATTGAACACGGGTCGGCCTAGAGAAAGGCGAATGCCCAACCGCTGTGCTATTTCTCCAGCTTATATAAGAATAAAGAATACTTTTTTTTTCTTTTTGGGTCACACCCAGCAATGCTCAGGGGTTACTCCTGGCTTTGCACTCAGGAATTGCTCCTGGCAGGGCTTGGGGGACCATATGGGATGCCAGGGATCGAACCCGGGTTGGCCGCATGCAAGGCAAACGCTCTACCCATTGTGCTATCACTCCGGCCCCAAGAATACTTTTTTTTAAAACAAAGAACACTTTGCTCTATATAAAACAAGTATGATTCAACAGCTTCAATATTGAAGGGAAGTTTTCCTTTCTGACTTACTAAGACTGGAGCGATAGCACAGTGGGTAGGTTTGCCTTGCACGTAGCCGACCCGGGTTCGATTCCTCCGTCCCTCTTGGAGAGCCCGGCAAGCTACCGAGAGTATCCCGCCCGCACGGCAGAGCCTGGCAAGCTACCCGTGGCGTATTCAATATGCCAAAAACAGTAACAATAAGTCTCACAATTGGAGACGTTACTGGTGCCCGCTCGAGCAAAGCGATGAACAGCGGGAAGACGGTGCTACAGACTTGCTAGAAGACTTAATGCTATTAGTACTCCTGCGACCTGGAGACTGACAATGCACATGTGCGGTGACAATGGTTCAGAACAGCTTAGAAAGTTTGCAGTAACTCGGATTTGTGGGTCACTTCTTCAAGCAGTAGCCCGCAACATGCAAACTGGGAATTAGTTTTTCCTTTCCGTATCAGACAAGCTAACAGGGGAATGGCTCTGTGTTGTCCTTTTTCTTTTCCCCTTTGGGGAGCACACCCAGCAATGCTCAGGGATCACTTGTGGCAGGGCTTGAGGAACCATATGGAATGACGGGGGCGGGGGATGTTAGTTGAACCTGGGTTGGTGCTTGCAAGGCAAGTGACCCTCCCCACTGTCCCGTCGCTCTGGCCCTGCTTGTATATCCCTTTCCAGGGAAGCTTCTCCCTCCTTCCGGCCCCTGCTGAGAGCCAGAGCGGTCCCCCGTGTGCTGCAGACACAGGGTTCCAGCCACGTCCTTACCGCTGAGAGCCTGGCAGCCGGCATCTGACTGGAAGGCAGCCAACGTACTCGTTGTCCAGTAACCTCCTGCGTGGCCCAGAATGGGGTAAACAAACAAACAAACAAACAAAAATCCCAACTCCTAACAAACTGAGCCACTGTTAATCATTTTTTTTTTTTTTTTGCTTTTTGGGTCACACCTGGCGATGCACAGGGGTTACTCCTGGCTCTGCACTCAGGAATTACCCTGGCCGTGCTCAGGGGACCATATGGGATGCTGGGATTTGAACCCGGGTCGGCCGCGTGCAAGGCAAACGCCCTACCCGTTGTGCTATCTCTCCAGCCCCAACTGTCAATCATTTAAATGAGCATTTGTAAAATGAGGTAGTTTAAAAAAAACGTGAAGCTGAAACTGCAAAGAGGCACAGAGAGAGGTTCCCTGAGGCAGCCCTCTGGGGCAAGGAACTAGGCCAGTGGTGGCCAGTGACCCGCACTTTCCATTCCACGGAGCAGCAGTGACCTGGAGAGAGGAACACGAGCGGCCCGTTAGACGAGGGAACTCTTCAGTGGTCCTCCGGGAGCTCCCGCCCTGGACTCCTGCATCCTTAGGCTCGACCCCCTTTCTCATTGTGTGTGTGTCTCACAAATGTCTGTTTCTTGAAATCAAGAGTCTCCGTAGATTCTTTATTTCACAGATTTGACTCTGGACGGAATGAAATCATCAGCTGGGAGGAGAGTCAAGACGGACTCCTGTGTGGGTATCAGGACGGAGAAGCTGCGTCAAGAGCAGAAATAATCCCAACAATCTGCAGAACTGAGGGGCAGTGCGTTTCCTTTTAAAGGGCAATGTCATGACAACGCGTTGTTTGTATGGTGCTAACGTTGTCACAATGTTTAAACTCCCCTTCTTTCTTTAGAAACACTAATCCTATAATCCTATTTTCGCATTAAAATTCTGGATTTTAAAAATAAATTTGGACAATTGGTACATTCATAGGAACAGTCGTCTAAAAGAGTGATATCTGAGTTTTGGATAACTCTTCTCATCATTTCCTGCTCTGTAAATTTGCCGCCATATATTATCAGATAGTTTTGTTCATATTTTAATGATTTTATTTCCTTCATTATAAGGGGATAGCATTAAACCTCACAAAATGCACAGTTTTATTGTACATCGTGTACAAATACTATTCGAGAGCATCGCAATAGTACTTGAACACATCAATAAATGCCTACTTTACAACAAGATTGTGAAAAATAAAGGTTTAATAAAAGCAACCCATGTGGGGAGGGTGGGATAAAAGTGCTTGCTTTGCACACAGCTGACCAGGTTCAATCCCTAGCACCCAATATGGGTTTTCTGTTGTCCTGTTTGTTTATTCAGGCGCCACTACAAAATTGTTTACCTTAGAAGGCTTTTTCTTACCAGACAGTATGACTAACTGGGAAAGTCGCTCTTACTCTCTCAGGCCTGTGATTTCCCATCTGTCACATGAATGGTCTATATTAAACACCTTAAATAACCCTGTCCTTCCCTATCGCTAAGGCTCATAATACTAGGCATTGGTAAAGCCTTGGGGAAGAAGCTTCTGTAATAGATACTCCTTCCCTTCCTGGTGATCATGTGAAAGCTCACGGCTCTAGTTGGAAGTCTACCCCCAAGATAATTGGAAGTAGAAGGACTGGCCCACAGTTGGAAGCCTGTCATAAGTGGGCGGGGGGAGGGAGAGGACAGTAGCATAGAGAAGGGACCACTGTGGCAATGACAGTTGGAAAGGGTCACTCTGGACAAGAACTGAGTGCTGAAAGTAGGTAAAGGAATATCCGTGATAAACTCAGCACCACAAACTGACCAAAAGAAGAGAGAGAAAGGGAGAGGGGGTGAGAAAGAGAGAGAGAGACAGAGAGAAAGAGGTGCCGGCATAGAGGCAGACTGTGGGGTGTGGAGGGAGGGATACTGGGAAATTGGTGGTGGGAAATGCACCCTGGTGGAGGGGCGGGTGTTGGGACACTGGATGGCTGAAACCCGACCATGAACAACTTTATAACTTTTACAGTGATTTAATTAAAAACATTTTTAGGAAAGGAAGAAAATCAGAAGTGGCTTCGCAAGTGTATTTTAAGAACTGACTAGTGTAAGCTCGTAATCCCCCTGAGAAAACTCCGTGTGGCAGAAGAGAAGCTCAGCATGTGCGAGGCCCCGGGGACACTCGGTACAGAGCTGGGGCCTCCACTTCAAACCACCCCCTCCCCCCCCAACCACTTCCACCACAGCAGAAGGCTCAAGAGGCTCGGGGACAGGCGCCCAGAGCTCAGCCAGCTTCCGGTCACCTCTGCAGGAAGTAGAAATCACTGAGAACCCAACGAATGAATCTCAGAAGAGAGCAGCGTGCTGCAGAGATGCCTCCGGACCCCAAATATTTAAAATTTTTGAATTCCGGGAGGGCACGGCCACAAAAGCGACCATGTGACATCTCAGACTATTTATAACAAGCAATAGCACTGTTGCACTGTCCCCCCGTTTTTCATCGATTTGCTTGAGCGGGCACCAGTAACGTCTATTCTGAGACTTGTTATTACTATTTTTGGCATATTGAATACACCACGAGTAGCTTGCCAGGCTCTGCCGTGGGAGCAGGATACTCTCGGTAGCTTGCCAGGCTCTCCGAGAGGGACAGAGGAATTGAACCCAAGTCAGCCCTGTGCAAGGCAAACACCCTACCTGCTGTGCTATCGCTCCAGTTCCATAACAAGCAATACAAAATAAATTATTTAGCATCTGCCTGTGGGGCAGGCTTGGGTGGTGGTGAGAACATTTGAAATAATGGTTGTGGGAAGGTGTAATGGTGGTGGGATTGGTGTTGAAATATTGAACGTAATCAATTATTGTGAATAGCACTGTAATCCTATTCATCGATTTGCTCGAGCAGGCACCAGTAACGTCTCCATTGTGAGACTTGTTGTTACTGTTTTGGGCATATTGAATATGCCACGGGGAGCTTGCCAGGCTCTGCCAAGCGGGTGGGATACTCTTGGTAGCTTCCAGAGGGATGGAGGGATCAAACCCAGGTCAGCCGCATGCAAGGCAAACGCCCAACCTGCTGTGCTATCGCTTTAGTCCATAACTTTATGAAAAATAAAATTTAAAACTATATTTTTAAAAAAAATCACTCAGAGCTCCCTGGAAACCTACCTTCTTTAAGTGAACAGACAGAAAGTGCCCCCAATTATATCTTAGGCTAGTATATCTTCTTCTCACCCCCTGTACCCCCATTGGTGCCAGAGGTCCCAGAGACAGTACCACCCGTGTTGGAAATCTGTGGTCTGACATCACAGGGTCACACCCCTTGGGAACACAGACAGACAGTGTCATCATGTTGTCACAGTAAAGACCAAAGGAAATGGAAAAGGACCTTGGGAAAACGGGTGGACACACAGGGGTACATCCGGATACAGCTGACAACCACAGGCTTCTGCTGATCTGAGAAACTGGTGGTGGCTCCTGAAATACTCCCCTTGAAGTAGACAACAGTCTTCTGAGTCCTCCCTCCCCACCCCCCCCACACACCCTTATCACTTCTGCATTTCAAAGGAACAACATAATTCTATCCAATGGGAACTTACCTAAGAGATGTTGTTGGATTCAAACTTTTGCACTTCTGACTACGCGTCCTCACACAAAAACAACCCCAAGCAAACATTGTTCTCCAGTCAGAGAGTTTGGTTTTTGCTTCACTTCACGGAATGGAATGGATTAGCATGACCGAAACAACTTTCTATTTAGTAAGGGGCTGAGAAAATCGATTCAGGCTAACTGAAGCCAGCGTTCTCACTGTTGAAAAATAGGCAACTACAAATATGACAAGAAGGAAAATTAGACTGAACCGCTGGCTGTGGTTCGGGTCTGGAGTGGAAGGGATCTCTGATGACTCAAACTTCAATAGAGTGAATAGAAAACAGCGATAGATAAATCTACAACTGTATGCGTAGTGGTGTACGCTCTGTACACCGATATTTTCCACCTCACTTAGTTTCTAGAGGAAACGCTAAACATTGATAACTAGCAATGAGCAAATACCTACAGTCAATATCTTGATCTCTAAAAACCATTCTCCCCTAAGAGGAACAAGAGCTAACTAGAGAAATGAACAATGGAGTCCAGCAAATGGGCAAGGAAACTGGTGGAGGCTGAAGAAGGAAGTCTTTGGGGGGGGGAAGGGGGATGGAGTGGAGACGAGGGGTGCCGAGGGGCAGGTTCTGCAGCATCAGCAATCACCCTGAGATCTCCCTGGCCACAACCAGTGATGCTTGGGGACCTTGTGTTGCTGACACCAAACCAAGGTCAGCCGATTCAAGGCAAGTGCTTTATTCCCCGTGCCATCTCTTCTGAAACAGACAGCCTCGTTTCAAAGTTGGCTTTCCCTCCAAATTACTTAGAAATTTCAAAAGAACAAAGAAAAGCCAAGGGAGAAAACTGGCATACCTTTCTGAAGCAAAGTGATCAAAATTCACCCGCCCAGATGACCTGGTAGAGCCCATGTCTGGCTTGAGCAAAGTCCTGTGTCCAGTATCACATCCCCTCTCCCTGCCCACCCGGTAAATGTTGCCAGGCATAGCTCTGGTGGTCCCCTAAAGCACTGCTGTGGTGGTCCTGTTGGTACCTGAGCATCGCCAGGCCTGCACATTGCTGGGAGTGGCCCTAGGCCCAGATAAAACATTTCACCTGTTCATGTGCTTCCTGAGAGGATGTACTGAAAAAAAAAAACACAACCAGTATCACTTCACTTCTGCAGATCCCTGCCAGAAAAACATATTTGAGAAAACCCCAAATCAAGGGAAATTCCACCCAATAAATAATCTTCTTCAAAGTATCCTAGGCATGGAACGTAAAGGCAACCTGAAGAAGTAGTCTGATTCTGGGTGGACTAAGGAGAAAGGCAAGCTGAACACAATATGCAATTCAGGACTAGATCCTGGAAGAACAAAATTCCCATCCAGATCAAACAGAATTAGGACAACTGACAACATCTGAATATAAGCTGCGGACTTAATAGTATTGAATCACTGTGAATTTTCTGACTTTGAAAATTGCACTATGATTTGTTTTATTAAATGATTTTTCTTATTTATTGATTGATTTTTGGGTCACACCAAAAAGCAATGCTCAGGGGTAGTTACTCCTGGCTCTGCACTCAGGAATTAGTCCTAGAGGTGCTCGGGGGACCATATGGGATGCTGGGAATGGAACCTGGGTTGGCACGTGCAAGGCAAATGCCCTACCCGCTGTGCCATCACTCCAGCCCCTTAAAATGTTTTTATCCCCCAATAAATACCAACTGAAGTGTTAAGGGGTAAAGATATGTGTATAATTGGCTCACAAAGGTTCAAGATAAAAACATCAAGGAAAGGGCGAGAGAGGGCGAGAGAGACAGAGACAGAGACAGAGAGACAGAGAGAGCTCCATGGGCTTGCATATAGAGGCCCCCGTTTGATCCCCAGCCCCACAAGCCCCCTGAGCACCACTGAAAGCGAACCCTAAGCAGAGAGCCAGATGCAGCACCCCCACCCCCAAGGACCACCAGGGATGTCTCCCGCTCACAAAAGACAAAGGAAAGAGAGAAGATGTTAAAGCATGGAGGACAAAATAACAGCTGAACCTGGACAAAGGGCACACTGCAGTTCTTTGTACACTCTCCCAACTTTTTTTTTTTTTGCTTTTTGGGTCACACCCAGTGATGCACAGGGGTTACTCCTGGCTCTGCACTCAGGAATTACTACTGGCGGTGCTTGGGTAACCATATGGGATGCTGGGAATTGAACCCGGGTTGGCCGCATGCAAGGCAAACGCCCTATCTGCTGTGCTATCGCTCCAGTCCCTCTCCCAACTTTTTAACACTTGCAATCCTATAGGGCTAGAGCGACAGCACAGCAGGCAGGGCATTTGCCTTGCATGTGGCCAACCTGGGTTCAATTCCTCCATCCCTCTAGGGGAGCCCGGCAAGCTACTGAGAGTATCCCGCCCGCATGGCAGAATCTGGCAAGCTACCCGTGGCGTATTCAATATGTCAAAAACAGTAACAACAAGTCTCACAATGGAGACGTTATTGGTACCTGCTTGAGCAAATCGATGAACAATGGGACGACAGTGCTACAGTGCAATCCTATAAAAACTAAAGGCTATTTTAAAATAAGCGCAGAATTTAAAAGTAGTTTGGAATTAGCAATCGGCTAACAATGGGTTGCTGGGCCCTTTCTACTGCATCTGTGTGGAAGCTTCCCTACTTGCATAAGCAATTCTCGGGCACTTGTGTCCCCAAATCCAACTCAATTCTGACACGACGGGCCAGAAGATAACATCAGATGCCATGGGGTTCCATCTCCCCAAACCGCTCTCCACCGCAGAGGCTGGCCATGAGCATCTGCACTGGATACACTAAATATGTCAAGTCAGCATATTTAATATGTCAAGACATTAAAGAAAGATGAAGAAAAATATACTTTGGAAGGGACATAAACAATTTACAGATTATTTGGCATTACATAGGATGTTTCAGTGATGGGACTATCAATATACATTGATAAGGCAGTTTAGTGACCTGAGCTACAAGTCACTGAGCTCCCAGTCCAGGAGAGGAGGTTCCCAGCCAAACTTCCTGGGACTTCCGTTCCCAGTCACAAGCCCTGAGGACTCAGCCTCTGACCCATGGGCTAGAAATCAGAGGTTCCCAGGACCCCTTCATTCAGATGCCATTAACTTGCTAAAAGAGCAAGTAGAACCTAGGAAACACATTTACTCATTCAATTGCCGATTTATTACAAAGGTTCCTACAGGCTACAAATCAAAAGCCAGGCGGAGAGACACATATGGCAAAGCATCTAAGCCCGCTCCACACAGCACCGTCTCTCCGAGCCCCCACGTGATCACCCACGCAGACACTCCTGCAAGTGTCTACTTCTGGGTATTCTGGGTATTTTCCATTCCATGAGCCTGACTGCTGACCTCACACACTCTTTGGCAATTCAACTCACCATCAAGCTCCTTTTCCCTTCCCGGAAATCAGAAGGCAAGATGAAAAGCCTTGCCCTCTTTTCACATTGGTTTCCCTGGCAACCAGCCTCCAACTTCAGGAATGTCCCCAGAGTTATACTCTCCTCATAACCAGAGACACCTGTACCCCTCTCAACACAGGGGAAATGCTAAGACTTTCGGATGCTGAGGCCAGGTACGAGGTGAGGGAAGATGAGTTATTATCAAGAGGCTGAGACTCCAAACTGCCCCTGTCACTTTTATTTGTCACATTAATTACTTAACATAAGGCAAACTGAAGGACTATGAGTGCTTGAAAAATAAGAAGATTAAAATATGCTGAAAAGAATGAATTTAATGAGGCCAGAGAGATAGTACAGGAAGTAATTGCCCTGCACGTAGCTGACCCCGGATCAATCCCCAGCACCATATATAGTCTCCTGAGTACTGCCAGGGGTCATTCCTGAGCACAGAGACAGTCCCTGAACACCACCAGATATAACCCCAAATGCCCCCCACCCACCAAAAAATGAATTCAAGACAAATTCAATATAGGCGTACTAATGAAATATTGAAGCACCACTAAAATCTGAAAGTTTTATATTCACATTTCTGGTTAAGAACGTATTTCATTCTTGCAAACCTTTCAAGACAGTGAAATTGGATGTTGACTATTGACTACTGACACAGAATCTTTAGACAAACTAAGATCAGGAAGATATTTATAGAGTTTTAGGCTTGAGTTATAGGAAATATCCAACATTTGCCCTAGCTTCTGCTTTTAGGGACCTCACTACGGGTGTGTGTGTGTGTGTGTGTGTGTGTGTGTGTGTGTGTGTGTGTTGAGGGTTAGAGGTTAGGGGGATGGGAACCAGAAAAAAGATTGTACCCTGGATTCGACAGGACACGGAGGCTGAGGTAAAGAAACACCAGAGTGGAGATAGCAGCGAGCATGGATACAGGATTTCTTGTAAAAGATTTTCCCCAAATCCTTTAATTCCAGACAATTCATTCTATTCTCTCATTCAACAAATATTTATTGAATATTGTGCATTTATTACATGACAGGTATTTTTAGAAATACTGGCTACATAGATTGCTCAAAGAGAAATCTTTGCTGTCTGGGAACGTAAACTCTAGAAATGAGAAAAATGAACAAAATTCCTATACAAAAATTTCAGAATCAAAGCTGTCGAGGACTGGGAGACACACCATTTTCAGAAATGCTAGAAGATGAGATATATACGCCAGGAGTAAATAAACATGGCAGTAAGATGGTGATAGGTTCTGGGTAATAAAGCAGGGACAGTGGATAAAGGAGGGTTAGCACTGGTGTTAGCTAGAATCAAAGAATGCCTGGGGTTGGGGAGATAATTCCAAGGGCTAGTTTGCCTGCTTTGCTGGAGGGAGACCTGGGTTCAATCCCAGACACTGCAGCTCCTGAGCACTGCTGGGTGGGCCCCCCACCCCAAGCAATAGTCAAATAATAAGTTAACTATGCACGGTAGCACTGTCGTCCCATTGTTCATCAATTTGCTCGAGAGGGAACCAGTAACGTCTTCATTGTGAGACTCGTTGTTACTGTTTTTGGCTTATCGAATACACCACGGGTAGCTTGCCAGGCTCTGCCCTGTGGACGAAATACTCTCAGTAGCTTGCCGGGCTCTCTGAGAGGGACGGAGGAATCGAACCCAGGTCGGCCACATGCAAGGCAAATGCCCTACCCGCTGTGCTATCACTCCAGTTAACTACAGAAAGGAAAAAAAAAAGTACTCACAAAATCCCACTACCCCCAAATCAAGAGAGCAGATAGATAAGCTCTATAGAAAGACTTGATTGATTGCAAGATCAGACTCTTGCTAGCAGGGTATGAAGAAGGTGAATGAAAATGTGAGAAAACTTCAAAAGAGAAACCTGAAGCTCAACATTTTGTTTTTCCCCCAAGTACTAAACGCTGATCAGAATTCTCAACACCTCGGCTTCAAGGGGCTCCTGATACATTATTCAATGTTCCTAATTCACAACAAATTACATCTAAATTTCCTCCCTCATGCTCATTTACGGGACATTTTTATCTTGTCAAAAAAAATTTTTTTTTTCATGTACCGTGCACGCAAGAAGAGAACATCCAGCACAACATACCCTTCAGAAACAAGCTAATGGCACAATTTGGTGTCAATTTCACAGCTCAGTGAAGTGAAAGTGATCTCGCTGGCCAGCCACGCACACCTAGAAGGAGGTCTACTGAGAGCGGCAGACTTGATGTTGCTTGTGTCATGCCTACAAGCAAGAAGAGTTCAAGTGGAGACGTTATCTATTAAGAGAGAATGCCGTTATCATTCAGATGCCCTTAGAGTTCACTGTGGAGAGAGAGAAGGCAGAGCCAGGCCTCCCTTCATGTCCGCTGAGAGTTGTTTTTCAGAAGTCATGCTAACATTCGCAAGTGACAGTGAACCGTAGCTTCCCTTTGGGGTTTTGTTAACATTCAGAAGCAGAATTTTTCTTTAATAGATGCATGGAGACCGAGTAACGATCTTAACAGCTTTCCATGCTTTGTGATGGGCAGGAGAGGGAAAATCATTGACTTCCAATTATATTTTATATAAAACCCAAATGCACTAGGAAGATAATGTTGCTCCTATTATTAACAATCATAGCTAACACCCATCCTATTATTAGTAGCTCACAGAATTTATTCCACTTCATCTTTAGGCCCATTCTGTAAAGTATGGGGTATACATAAGTGCCTTTCCCTGTTGCGTATATAGGGAAGCTGAAACTGAGGCAATTAACCAATAAGTCATAACTCAAACCTGGTTTCTGTAGGGGCAGATTCTCAAGCATCGCAGAAGAAACATCTCAGATACTACATGCTTCTGATCTATAATCAGAATGTCCTAAGCCAACATGACTCTGTAGGCACTAAATGCTTTCATGATGCACTAAAAGAAATGCAATTTACAAATAAATGTTAAACATGCTGGGGCCAGAGACAGTACAGCAGATAAGGTGCTTGCCCTGCATGTAGCTGACCTGTTTTCGATCCCCAGCACCCCATACAGTCTCCTGAACGCACCCTGAGCAGAGCCAGGAGTAAGCCATGAGCACTACAAGATGTGCCCCTCCTGGCAAACAATTAACCATGCTGGCCCTTTTCCTTGGTGTTTTTGTCTTTAGTATTAGATTGAATCAGAGTTCCCCCTACTCTGCTATCAAACTCACCCTTCCTTCAAAGAGCAGCTAATCTATATCTTCCTTGAAGTCTTTTCTTTTTCTGCTTGCTTGCTTCCTTTTCTTTCCATTTTTTTTGGGGGGGGGTGCTTTTTGGGTCACACCCAGTGGTGCTCAGGGGTTACTCCTCACTCAGCACTCAGAATTCCTCATGACAGTGCTTGGGAGACCATATGGGATGCTGGGGATCAAACCTGGGTCGGCTGTATGCAAGGCAAATGCCTTACCTGCTATACTATTACACTGCCCCCCAACCCAAAGTATTTTCTCCACTAAAAAGTGCAACTAACTAGTGTTTTTTTTTCTTGCTATTCACTTTTAACTTTGATGCTAGAAAATACGCATCTCTATGAACCCAACATTGTGTCCCACATACCCTGGGCATTCATTGATTTGACAAACAGAAGGAAACTATTAGAATATGCTCCAGGGACAAGGGACCCGGACATCACAACAAAAAAAAGTGACGGTGCCAGAAAGATGATCCCGTGGATAAGGTGCTTGCTTCGCACAATGCCAGTGCAGGTTTCATCTCTGGCACCACATACGGTTTCCTGAACTTTCCCAGAAGTGAGTCCTGAGCACCGCTGGGTATGGTCCAAAGCCAGAGAAAGAGGAGGGGAGGGTGGGCTAGGTTTTGTAGTTGTTGTTGTTTGGGGGGCATGCCCAGTGGTGCTCAATGGTGACTCCCGATTCTGGGTGTTGGGTACTCCCAAGCCTGGCTCTTTCCAATGGTGCTCGGTGGACCATGAGGCGCTGGGGAACCAACCCAGGACTCCCGACATGCCAAACAGCCATTCAGCCAGTCGAGCTGTCTATCTGGCCCGAGACCTGTGTTTGAATCCAGGTTATGGATTTCCTCTAAAACAGGGCATTAAAAGTAACTCCCATAGGATGGAATGACTTGTGATATTCCAAAACAACGGTCTGAGGCAGAATAGGTACTAAAATAAAAAGACTGGATAATTTCTCAGATCTTTTATGCATTTCAGGGTCCTGTAATTCTTTGAGTTAATATTGCCACTTTTTATCACAGTGCCTCATATTGCTACTTCCATGTTACATGCGTTAGTGTTATACATACTACAGAGCATTGTAGCAGTGTTGTCCCATTGTTCATTGATTTGCTCAAGCGGGCACCAGTAACGTCTCCATCGCGAGACTTGTTGTTACTGTCTTTGGCATATCAAATACGCCACGGGGTAGTTTGCCAGGCTCTGGTGTGCAGGCAGGATACCCTCGGTAGCTTGCTGGGCTCTCTGAGGGGGATGGAGGAATCGAACCTGGGTCAGCCGTGTGCAAGGAAAATGCCCTACCCGCTGTGCCATTGCTCCAGTCGATTCCTCTGTCCCTCTCAGAGAGTCCGACAAGCTACTGAGTATCCCACCCGCACGGTAGAGCCTGGCAAGTTACCCGTGGCGTATTCAATATGCCAAAAACGAACAAGTCTCACAATGGAGATGTTACTGGTGCCTGTTTGAGCAATACTACAGAGAACAGAGCATAACTGCCCGAGGTAATAAGCACTGTGACCACACTTAGCACTTAACATGTAGATCTGACCTGACTGAATCTTTCAGCTGCCGTAGCCATATTTCCAGTGAGAAAACCAAGGCAAGAGGGGGGTGAGGCGACAGGCACGATGCAGTAAGACTGAGGGTTCAGTTTTCCCATCAGAGTTCAGATCCTGTGATTCCCACTTTGCTATGTGGCCTCTGAAGACATGACGGGAAGGAAAAAAAAACACTTGGGACATATTAGCAGAAATAAGACAATAAAGGTGACTCAGTGAAAGTGGTTCTAGTAAGGAAGGGGAGGAGGCGGAGGGAGTGCAGGAGGTAAGACGCAATCTGGTTCCGTTCCCTAAGCGCCGCCAGGTTTCACTCCGGAGCAGTCAGCTTCTGATCCCTGCTGGGTGGAGCACCCCCCATCCCCCTACCCCCATAAATAAATAAACAAAAAGGAAGAAAATTCAGTATATCGCCCAGCACGTGCTTAGGGAGCAAATGCGTTTCTTGAAAGTGATCAGCATGGAAGCAACGCGGTGAAACGGGGAGAAACTCCACGACACCCCTGGCTGAGGGCATGACTGGTCCAGCGCAGGGCAGTGCTGCAGGAGAAAGCAGAAATGGTTGCAATCATCAAAACCCCAAACACTGGGGCCGGACCGGAGCACTGGTCCTGCGAGTGGGTGGGAACTTGCCTTGCACATGGCTGACCTGGGATTGGTCCTCGGCATCCCACGTGCCACCCCACCCCCCACCTTGCAGCCCCGCCAGGAGTTTAATTCCTGAGTGCAGAGCCAGAAGCATCGCCGGGTGTGGCCCCCAAACCCAACCCTACCCCAAACCCACCCCAGCGCTCTGTTTTAAGACACAACTTTTCTTGGGCGTGTAAACAAGAGATGATGAGGTTTCTGGGGTGCCAGAGGTGGGGGGGGGCTCTGGGGTCAACACTCTGTAACGAGCATGTCCCGTGACGACACTCCGGAAAGAAAACAGCCTGCACGGTTGTGTATCTGGGCAGGGTGATGAGAATCAGATGGGGAGGCGCCCGGCCCGCTCTGGGCTGCTCACCCAGCCACTCATCTCCGTTCCCCGGTCCCCAGCCACCGCCGCTGCCCCGTGGAAGGTGCCAGTCTGGGCACCAGAGTGGGGTGAGGAGACAGACTCGTGCCAGCCTTCCTGCTGTTCCCGCCACTAAACAGAGGTGGGAAGAGAGACACATGTCTATAGCCCAGCAGCAAGAGGTGGCAGGTGGCATCTCACCATCCTCCGAGCACACACAGGCGATGACAAACCCAGGGAAGAGTTATGGGGTGGAGGGGACACCCCCAAAATCTGGTGGTGCCCAGGGCTTACACCTCGGCTCTGTGCTCAGGGATCAGTCCTGGGGTTGGGCTTTGGGGATCCTATGGGATGCCAGGTTTCAAACCCAGAAGAACACTTTACTGTGGCCAAGAAGAAAGACCTCATCCATTCAATGGGAGCGGAGAAACAGAGATCAATGGAACCCCCTCAAATCGTTTGCAACTTATAGAGGTCTAACACAGACTGTACCCCAGGTGGGAAACGGCTTCAGAGAAGACAGCCCCAACCTGAGAGACTGTGCGTGCTTCACGGAATCGCTGAGAGGCTTATGTAAGGCAGACGTGAGGCTCGGTTTGCACTTTGGAGAGGGCGGTTGGGCCACACCTGGGGGGACTCAAGGCTTCCTCCTGACTCTGTGCTCAAAGATCACTCCTGGTGGGGCTTGGGGGACCATATGGGATGCCACAGAGCAAACCCCCGTTGGCCGCATGCAAGGTCAGTGCCCTCCCTGCTGTACCAACTCCCAGGCCCTGGATTTGCATTTTTAGCATCTTCTACTCTAGAAGTGGAGAGTCAAGTTCTTCTTTGCGAATGAACTTATGACGAAGCAAATGAGACCACTGCAGGCTAAACACTGTCCAAGAACCAAGTCAAACTGTGTGCTGCCTTCCTTGTAGCCGGGCCCGAACACCAGTCACTGTCAGTAAGTGGCCTATGATAAATGACCCCTTCAACTCTGCAGTAAGGCTGGGGACAGAGAGGGGTCTGAAGTGTCCCTAATGGAAACAGCATGTGTGCTTGTATTTGTATTCACTGAACACACCACATGTGGTGCCCACACATGGCTGCAAACTCCAGGAAGCCTTCGAGTTCCCATCTATCTCACTGACAGTTCTCACTAGAGCCAGCCTGGAAGCCAGGGGCCAGGCTGGGGGTTGAATTTGCTTTAATACCTACTACTTTCTCAGGCTCTTACTCGCCATAAAAAAATAAATAAAAAAATCAAGAGCTAACCTGCAAGGTGCTCTTAAGTTCAGAGGGACACTCGATTTCAAAACAGAGCACAATTTTCAACACAACCAACTGCACAAAGGCTTTGGCGATAGTCGCATACACGCCCTACAAGGTGCACTACCCCAGTGGAGAATAATGTTTTGTTTTGTTCTTTTTCTCCCTCTCCATCCCCGCCCCCCCCAGCTCAATGGCTAGAAAGGAGGAGAAAAAGACTGGACAATAATGGCTTCACTTTTCTGGTTGCATCTCTGCCCTTTACATGTCACGGAAATCGCACTGGAGCTTGTTCTCCACTGCCACGTGCATAGGGAGGTAGAAAGCTTCATACCCAAAGTGCCAGACACATCTCCAGGACTCCCGAGCCACACAGCCAAGAATACAGGCCCTCGCACTTGCTTCTCTTGCAAGATTTCTCCCCTCTTTCCATGAAGACGTGATGATTCACTTGCTATTCAAGTTTCTTTGCTCCTCCCCACAGGAAGACCAGGCAAAAACTTGCAGGGTACTGTGGGTGGGTTAACACAGGGGGATCATGCAGAAGCAAACGTTGCTACAGGCCGACTCCACTAGTGAGCAAATAAGACTTCCTTCCAGCCATATAAACTTCACGCGTGAGTCAATAATAAGGGAGGCCCATGGGAACAACTTTAATTTTTTTTTTTTTTTTTTTTTTTTTTTTTTACTCTTGGCGGTGCTCAGGGAACCATATGGGATGCTGGAAATCGAACCCGGGTTGGCTGCATGCAAGGCAAATACCCTACCCACTGTGCTATCACTCCAGCCCCACAACTTTAATTTATTAATCCCTCAAATTGCGCACTCTGCATTACATTAATTCTTTGCATAGCCGACCAATTTATTCCCAGAAGAAACAAGACAACACAATAAAACAACACACCAAGTGCCATAGCTGGAGGAAACAATGATACCGACATTGACAGCGTTGCTTTTAGAACAGGACAAATCTGGATTTCAAATCCCAACTCTCCAACTTGGGAGTTCTGACGCTGCATTTTTCTCATCCATAAAATGAGAAAAATAGAATCGGGGGTGGGGGTGGGGGTCTCTTGGGTAGCCGGTGAAGAGTAAATAAATGGATGCATAGAACGTTCTTACTTCAGGATCTGATACCATTCCACATCCCCACATTCCCACATTCACAATCTGAGCACATTCCACACGCAAGCCTCCTCGTCGTGACTTCTCAGAGGGCAGCAAAGTGAGATCTCCTGCCAATCTTAGGCGTTCAGAGAACAGATCTCCCACAGGTCATTTCCGAATTGCATGTTTAAGTTCATTTTGAACCACACAAGCAGGCCGTGAAGACATGCTCCTTTGGAAGAGATAATTTAAGTGAATTCCTGCTTGGGAGTCAGAGGGCCGAGTGAGATAATGTCTTGCAATCTCTCGTCGCTCTAGGCACTGATAAATTTCCCGAGGACCAGGGCAAAGGGCAGCCTCTCCACCAGGACTTGTAATGCAACTGGGACGCGGCCAAGCGTCACTTCCCCGGTGGAGGGGCCCCGTGTCCCCCCCGCGGCGGCGGTGGCCGCACGCTCTCCTGGAGACGGGCAGGCCCTTCCGAGTAAACACACTGTCCAGCAAAATGAGACGATGGATGTGTTTCCAGCTCAGGAAACTTAATAAAAATTCTTTATCTATTTTATTGAAAACTCAGTTCTGAGACATTACCTCAGAGGTCAGGCCTGAGGACCGGCCAGGCACTCACCATTTCATGAGGAGACCAACTCATTGTCCCTGAGCACAACCCCCCCCCCCCACACACACACACCGGCTCTGAAGGCCTGGGGCCTTTTGTGGTGATGAAAACAGGCCTCCCCAGACACCCACATTAACACTCAGAGGTTAATTCCACACGCAAGGTGGTGGGGGTTGGGTGGGGGGGAGTGTCACTAACAAATCAGCATCCCAGAAGAACAAATCAGCATCCCAGAAGACTGTGGTCGGGTTTATAAACTATGTTCAGTATTTCAAGGCTCTAGAAAAATTGCTAACTGTGCAGGTGTGCTAAAATATCACCTTTACGACTATAGAAACTGCAAATGTTTCGATGTTCTCAAACACTATTTCAGTCAGAGGCCATGGGGAGCACGTGTCGGACCTGGGTTCGATACCAGCAGCAGCAGAAGCCAAGCCCAGCAGAGAGAAGGGACTGTCCCCGAGCACAGGCGGGTGTGGTCTAAACGCACGAAAGCAAAGCAAGGCCTACGCCATCATCACTCCTGACTGAAACACTTGTTAGTTCTTGAAAACCAAAACTCTACCTCTCTTAAACTGCAAGCTTAGCTTTATTTTTTTTTCTTTATTTTATCCTTTCTCAAGAGACCAAGATGACCTCAATACAAAGTCTTCAAATGGTATTTACAAATTTAACCTATTCAGTTCTTTCAAAGTTTTCTAGTCACATGACTGATAAAGAACTCCCTAAGAAAGAAAGATCGGAGGCCTGAAAGATAGTACTGTGGGCAGGATGCTTGCCTTGCACGAGGCTGACCTGGGTTCGATCCCCGACATCCTATAGGGTCCCCCAAGCACTGCCAGGAGTGATTCCTGAGTGCAGAGTCAGAAGGAACCCTTGAGTATCACTGGGTGTGGTCCAAAAACCAAAAAGAAAGGAGAAAGGTCATTTTATATTTTAAAATTCAAATACTGTACCACCACGAGTAATTCCTGAGTTCAGAGCCAGGAGTAAGCCCGGAGAATCACTGGGTGTGGGGCTCCCATTTTTTTTTAAATTCAAATACTATAATTCTTCAGTTTTCTAAAATATTACAATACTTTTTACAAACAGTATTCTAACTAAAAAAATCCGAAGTCTACTCAAGTATATATTTTAAGCATCACTGCTGAGAACCCAGGGGAGATCCTTCCAAGAGCTCATACACATACTTTGCATGCAGAAGACCTGGGTATAATCCCCAGCACCACCTCATGGTCCCCAAGACAAACAACAAAAAGGATCATTAATTAAATCCTCTTAAACATTAAAATATTTTTCTAACACTAAACCATGCATTCTTAGACTTGAGTCATTTTGTACATTTCAATAGGTCATTCTGGATTTTGTTGTTGCTTCTTGGTTTTGGTTTTGGGGCCATACCTTGCTGTGCTCAGGGCTTACTCCTGGCTCTGTGCTCGAGATCACTCCTGCAGTGCTCCGGGGACCATAGGCAGTGCTGGGGACGGAATCCAGGTCAGCTGGTGTGCAAGACAAGCACCTAAGCCCTTATATTATCTCTGATCCATGAATAGATTATTCTTACAAGAATTTTTCCTCCTAAGGAAATGGGAGCAATCTGGAGGTGAGGGGGTGTTAAGACTGCAGTGAGATGGTACAGCAGTGGGCAGACAGGCTAGAAAACAAACTAAAGACAGTGTCAGGGACTCGCGCTGATGCAGGTCTGATGTAAAATGTGCCTCTTCCTTCCTGTGGCTGGCCTGGAAGGACCAGCTGAGATGCTGACAAAGGGGGCGATCAGCTAGTGCAGACCAGGGCGTGAGCCACACTGTTATCTAGTTTTCAGGCCATGACTTTGCCCTTGACAGGAAATTGAACCCTGGGTATCACATGCCTTTATCTGAATCAAAACTCTCTCTCTCTTTTTTTTAAAGATGGCCATGATAGGCTTCGTTTGATATTCATTAAAAAAAATCAAGGAAACTCATTATTGTTCAGTGCTGAGTTTGTCTGAAGGTCCAACTTTCTTTCTTTTCTTTTTTTTTTTAATTTTGCTTTTTGGGTCACACCTGGTGATGCACAGGGGTTACTCCTGGCTCTACACTCAGGAATTACTTCTGGCGGTGCTGGGGGACCATATGGGATGCTGGGAATTGAACCCGGGTCGGCCACGTGCAAGGCAAACGCCCTACCCGCTGTGCTATCGCTCCAGCCCCAAGGTCCAACTTTCAAACCACGGTGAACTCAGAGGTGTTGCCACTGAGGACCCTACAAGGCCCTTTATTTATTCGTTTTTTATTTTTTATTTATATTTTGAATAGTGTAGGAGTACTGCTCTTTGTTCAGCCATTGATTAGGCTGATTGAATTGGGCAGGAACTCCACACAAGGTCCTCTAGAAGAAGAAGTTAGGATGCTACTACTGGTTTAGAGAAAGGAATGGCCGACCCCCACCCACCGGCTATTTTTGTTAATAATAAAAGGTTTATTGGAACACGGTCATATTTTATCTATAGGTTTTTTTTGAAGGAAGGGGTACACCTGGAGATGCTCAGAAGTTATGGCTCTACACTCAGGAATTACTCCTGGTGGTGCTCAGGGGATCATACGGAGGTGCCTGGGAATCAAACCTGGGTTAGATGTGTGCAAGGCAAGCATCCGACCCACTGTACTCTCTCCAGCTGTTTTTCAATCAAGTAAATGTCACCTGTCCCTTTGCTAAAGATTTTCTAGCACCAGGTTTAGGGCAATAGTTGAGAACAAGAGAAGAGAGAGATTCCATTGCTGTCTCCGACACTGTTGAGAGAAACACAAATAGAATATGTATAAATTATTGCCTCCGATGTACAGCGATTCGCAAATATGTGGTGGCATATGATGAATAGGAGCAATCGTCAACAATTTAAACTCCCGAGTCCTTTTTCACAGTTAAATGTGAGGGATGACAATATTCACCCTAATCAAGGATACTAACACATGAGCAAGTGTGGGCTTTGAAACAATAAAAGGAGTACAAGATTAGTGGTCCCACTTACTCTCCAGTTAAAAAAAATTATCCAGAATCAAAAATAGGATTTCTTTCTTTGCATCTGACATGCCACATGATTAAGAGCAAAACAGATGCCCAATCAGGTCCGTAAGCATCTATCCTAGATCCCACAGACAAGTGGTGGTTGTAAGCTAGTGGTAAAATATTTTCCACTCAGTTACTACTTTGGCTTTTGAAGAGGCAATTATATTGTATTATGTGGAGCAAGAAATAACTCAGAGATCGCCATCACATTATTCAGTAGCATCATTTGTGCGCGCGAGAGAGCTGCGGGCTCAGCTACGACTCCTCAGAACAGCCCTGGCCCCATCCACAGTTCTTTCTTTCATCCTCTCTCTCTCTCTCTCTCTCTCTCTCTCTCTCTCTCTTTCTTTCTTCCTCCAATTCACTTGATAGGGTGGCTCCATCTGAGTTTCAACACCTCTTGTGTCACTACTCAGAAGCAGAAACAGTCACTGGCAGAGCAGTAACAACTCTTGAACACAAACAGAGCTCCAGTTGTATCACGACGAGAAATCAGAGGACGCTGCCAACCATCATTTTTGACCTACATCTGCCCGTTCTGCATTCCAAACTCTTGAGATGTTTAGAGTTGAAAATGGCTGCAAGCTCAAAAAGGAAGAGGTGGCTGGTAGTATATATATATATATATATATATATATATATATATATATATATATATATATATACTTCTAGAAAACCGAAGCCAGAGAGTTAAGCTGGCACTGCCATGATTAAACCCGTGAATGCAAATAGCAGTGCCTCGGCTTCCAAGAAGCATTTATCTAAAATGAAGACAAAGACAGCTGAAACCAGAGAGAAGCTGTTCATCTTCAGTAACCTAGCTCTTGGGACGTTTGGTTTCTGTGCTTTTTGTTTATGTGAATGTTTGCTTTCCATCCCTCCCCCACTGCCCATTTCACACTGCCAAGCTCTTTGTATCAGCGGGACTAGAGTCTTTTTCAATGATCTGGACATTTGAGGAAAGAGGTTCATGTTCAAAGGTCACAAAGTCAGGCAGAACCTGACTTTGGTGACAGATGTGATGGGACTTAAATCAGATGGCAGGCCAGTTCCACATCCTGTAATTTTCGGAGGGAGGGTTGGTGTTTGGGTCACACCAGGCAGTGCTCAGGGCTTACTCCTGGCTCTGTACTTAGGGGTCACTCGTGACAGTGCTCGGGCAACCACATACAGGGTCAGGGACTGAACCATCGCAAGTCAAGCCAATGTAGCTCCTATACTATCTCTCCAGCCCATACATAATGATTTCCGAAAGGAATGTGTTTCAATAATGTAATGGAAATCAGTTTTGAAGGGTCACACCCAGCTATGCTCAGGGGTTACTCCTGGCTTGGCAATCAGCAATTACTCCTGGCCATGCTGGGGCGAGGGGCAGGGGGTGGATATAAGTACTAGGGATGGACCCCGGGTCAGCCATAGGCAAGGTAAGCTCCTTAGCCACTGTGCTCTCTCTCCAGCACTGTAATGAAAACAATTATGTAGACTTCCGAACTACTGCAAGTAATTTCATGTTTGTTTGTTTTTTTTCTTTTTGGGTCACACCTATCGATGATGCTCAGGGGTTACTCCTGGCTCATGCACTCAGGAATTACTCCTGGCGGTGCCTGAGGGACCATATGGGATGCTGGGGATCGAACTCGGGTCGGCCGCATGCAAGGCAAACGCCCTCCCCACTGTGCTATCGCTCCAGCCCCAGTAATTTCATGTTTTGCATAAAATAGAAATGCAAAGAAATCTAAAATAGAAATGCATAGAAATGGTCATGGTAGCTATTTTATAGCATTTATTTTAATCATAGATGGAACCTTTCGGGGAGATTTTACTCATGTTCATTAAAAAAATACACGAAACTTCAAATTACCTGCATCTCTACCAAGTAATACTAGAACGCTAATGCAGCTTGCTGCCAACTCCTCCCTGATGCCTGATTCTATGTTTGATATATGTATGCATATATATACAAAACACACACACACACATATATATGTATATATATATATGTATATATATATTTGTTCACTGTCTCCTACACGTGAATAAAAGCTGCATGAGTGGAGGCAGGGGACAGGGAATCTGCTGTCCTAGTTACCACAGAGCCCCCAGTGCGTGGTGTGGCATTTATTCTTAATGGCTTACGATTCCATCCACTTAAGAGGCTTAAAATCAGGTTCTATTTTGGGGACAGGATGGTTACAGTCATACCCAGCAGCGCTGAGAGCTTATTCTTTGCTTTGTGCTCAGGGATCACTCCTGGCAATACTTGGGGACTATATGTGGTGCCAGGGTCAGCTGCATGCAATCAACTGTATTTCTCACGAGATCTACTTGGCTACTTTGCCCTAGGTATTAGTAACTTTATATTTAAATTTCTCACTCAGGGGCTGGAGCAGTAGTACAACGGCACAGTACGTGCCTTGCACGCGGCCGACCCAGGTTCGATTCCCAGCATCCCATATGATCCCCTGAGCACCGCCAGGAGTAAGTCCTGAGTGCAAAGCCAGGAGGAACCCCTGTGCATCTCTGGGTGTGACCCAGAAAGCCAAAAGTAAATAAATAAATTTCTCACTCTTTTTTATATATATATAAATAAGGGAACCACGCAATGAAATGCACAAGCAATTTCATATCTCACAACAAACTTGGCAATTGAAAAAAGAGACAGTCGTAATGTCTAAGACTGGCAAATGGCATGAACCTTAGAGCATCTGAGAATCACCAGCAACTGAAAAGGACATCAACCCCAATTTATAGAAGGGGGCGCAAAGGCTAATAATTCCTTAGCAATAGAAGAAATGCAAACAAAAAGCATGTTACACTTCTGAGAATAACAAAGATTATAATATCGCTGAATGTCAATTGTCGGCGGGCAGGTAAGACGTGAAAGCATATTTCTAGGGCTGGAAAGATAGCACAGGAGTAATGGTGCTTGCCTTGCACGCAGCAGATCTTCTTGGATCCCTGGGATCCTCTTAGCATTGCCTGGAGTGGATCCTGGAGCACAGAGCCAGGAGTAAGCCCTGAGAACCATCAGGTGTGTCCCCCACCCCACCCTCCACCAAGAAAGTATGTGTATCACAGGACCTCACGCATCCACTTACATGCCAGTGGAGTTCTGACACAGGTTCCTAAGGAGCAAAGACCAAGACCTTCATAGCACATGGTGGCAGGGAGCAAATGGAGTGGATGTGCCTGTACCAAGGACACACACAGCTCTTTAGAAGCCACTTATTTCTGTCATTGTTGTGATTTCCCTGTTTTACCCAACAGCGTTTCTCTTCAACTGTGAGTTCTTCTTTCTGAAGAAATGAAGGGACTGAATCGAGATCAGCTTTGTCCTGAAATCGTCGCACCATGTTCCTGGCCCATTAAAAAGTGCTCATTAAGCATTTAATGCATGAACAAAAAATTGACTTACAAAAACTTTGGAGACATGAAAATAAATCGTGGATGCCAAGGCTGATTTGGACACACGGTTTTCAATTCCACATCACATAGCAACTTGACCGTCACTGAAATAATGGTGACAACTGAACATTTTAGGCTGCTTTTCCATTTGGATTCAGTACCAAAAGAACAAAATAATTGGTTTTGTTTAGAAATACAAGAGTTATGTCACAAAACTAGGAGAAATGACTCCATCGCCACAGTATAAGATAAAAGCTAGAAATATCTAGTCCACCTTATTGTAGATAGCCTCAGATCAAATCACATTTCTGGAAAAAAAATGTGTTGCATGTGCAATGGATGGAGCATCAAATACAAAAAGACAGCTCAATGGCTTTGCATCATGATTTTTTTAAGCAAGAATCAGCTAGCCACCTTTATGTATGATGTCTAGAATCCACTAAGAGCGGCTATAATGGAAATGTCAGATGAAACTACTCCACTATTTGCCTTTGGAAGTGCTGTGCTGCATTTTAAAGACACTTAGATATTTGGCATTAAAAACTGTGGTGATGGCTGTAGTGACAGGGTCATGTGACTTCTCTCTGAGGAAATGTCTGGGAACGGGAGGAAGGGCATGGCGGGGAGACAATGTCTGCTGGGAGAGGCAGAAAGTCCGTTCCCCGCCCCCCGCCCCCGACTCCCAAGGCTCCCCTCTAATCACAACAAATCAACTGTCAATGCATTTATCAGGAAAATGTCTTCCCACAATCCTGGTCTTTTCGGTTAATGGTGTGTTCCCCTGGATGAATGCTTCGGAGGAAAGACAAGAACAGATGTGGAAAATGTAATAATTTATTAGGAACTAGTAGAGCTAGTGCTTTGTTCAGGCAATCACATGCCCCAAAGCATATTCTCACTGGATATAAATATACCTCTAAACAATTCTCTTTTTATGAAGCAGCAGTGGAAGAAGTGGAAAACTGATCGTTATGATTTTGTATTATAATATTTTGCATTAACAAGGACAACTTTGGGGCCAACTTTCTGGAATACTATTGTATTCTGTTCTCTTTAAAGGAATATAAGTGGTGTATTTTACCTACCTATAAAAGAACCTGGTTAAATTTTTATATGATTTCATTTTATGAATACAAAATAATAAAAAAAAAGCAATGCCATCAAGCTGTATAGATAAAAAGATTTTTTAAAAACTTTTATTTCTCCGTGGCAAGAACTAAAATTATCATCATAGCACCGTCTCCAACCTAGCCTTTATTTCTATGTTTCTTCAAATATAAAGATAAGAGGAACTCACTCATGATGGATTTAAAAAAGTAAAAGCCAACATCACCAAAACCCGGCAATCAAATGAAGAAATTCTAGAAAAAAAAAAAACAGAGCAAAAGCAACCAAACTGCAGCAAAATTTGTCGCTGCACAAACAACTTCCTAGGAGGATGGACAAACAGGAAGTGGGTAAGGGATCTAATTTGCATACAGCGGACCTGGGTTCAATCCCAGGCACCAGATATGGTTCCTTAAGCCCCACCAGGAGTGATCCCTGCGCACAGAACCAATCCCTGAGCACTGCTGGGCGTGGCCCCCAAACCTAAACGAAACAAGATAACTTCCCAGCATATTCATGATGTCACATATCACCTGATGTCGTGGTTCGGCATCCCGTAGAGATGGTGTGGAGAGAATGAAGGGCTAGTGTTTGCAGACTCAGGACCAATTGGTCTACAGGTTCACTGTCAGGCCCTTCATCGTGACCCTGACCGTAACTGCAGGAGAAGGCAGCATGGGAAGATGAACCATCGCCAGCTCTGCCCTAATTGCTTCCTGCCTCCCCTCTCCTCCCTGGTCCTTGAGGAGATGTCACTGCATTCACCAGACAGATTCCTCTTCCTCACAGGGATCTTCCTATTCTGCGTGTATCTCTGTCAACTGGACCCAGGGAGGAAAACTCAGCACCTTTCTGTCTAGGTTCTGGAAAATCACCCTGATTAGACTCTGAATTTCTCATGAGGAAAAGCAGATCATTCAAAACATTGTTATCTACCCAGTATTACAGGTGCTGGCTTGCAATCCAGAAGAAAATACATACATATGATCTGTGATTGTGGTAGAAAAGTCTAGTAGAAAAAGAAAAACAAACCAGAAGGGGGCTGGAGAGGTATAGTACAGTGGGTATCTGATCTCCAGCATCCCATATGGTTCCTAGAACACCACCAGGAGTGATTCCTGAGTGCAGAGCCAGGAGTAACCCCTGAGCATCGCTGGGTGTGCCCCCTCCCCCAAACAAATAAAACAATAGCAAAAATAAATAAGGCAATAGTGAAACATATCATAGAAGACATGACCTGCTGAGAGAGAGAACCAGAGTGGGAATCGGGAGACCAACAGTCTCACTGAGAAGGACTCAGGCCTGGAGCAGAGCATGGACCGTGGTAAGTCTTGCAAGCCACTCTAAGGAACCTGGGTTCCATTCTATGCAAAAAGGGGGAACCTCTTTCACTGGTTTTAGGCAACAAACCAGTATAGTGTGTTTTATCATCTGTTTATAATAAGCAAGGTGACTTAGCACATTCAAAATGGCAAGAACTTCTGCAGAAGAAGTCTACTGCATTTACTTCTAACACCGAGTTTGGTGATCTTTTGTGGGGGTTAGGATGGTGTCTGGGCTATACCTGGTGATGCTCAGGGTCTATTCCTGGCTCTGTGCTCAGGAGTGATCCTGTCAGTGCTGGGGGGGGGGACCCTATGTGGTGGCATGGATTTGAGTTGGGGTCCGCTGCACACAAAGCAAGTGCCTCAGCTGATGCTCTCTAGACTGCTCCGCCAGCTGACGGTATCTGTAGCAGAGATCTCTGAATAGAAGCATCCTAAATAAGCAGCTGTGACACAGGGTCACAGTTTGTTATGGAAACTAGATGGAACATCGTCAGGGTTGAGGTGTCTATCCTCTGCCCAGCTACAATGCAGAAGATCAGTGGTTGGAGGCAAAGTCAAGGCTAAAACCTCCCACAGGGGCAGGGCGACAGGATAGCAGGCGTGTGCCTTGCACACAGCCGACCATGGTTCGAATTCCAGCATCCCATAAGGTTCCCCCAAACACTGCCAGGAGTAATTCCTGAGTGCAGAGCCAGGAGTAACCCCTGAGCATCGCAGTGTGTAACCAAAAGGCAGATAGATAGATAGATAGATAGATAGATAGAGAGAGAGAGAGAGAGAGAGATAGATAGATAGATAGATAGTGAGAGATAGAGTCTCCCACAGACCAGCACAGACTCAGAGGAGCCAATTTATTGCAACAAAGAAGCTCAATGGGTTTAAGCAAACGACTAACACAATCCAACCACTTGTATCTGACACAAATCCTTATTTATCACAGCTACCAACTTTGTAAATTAGACTTTATGCAAACAATAGTTTGCACTGCTAAACTAGGGGGGGAAAATAGTTTTCCACACAGCAGCAAGACTAATGAAAGTTACGTCTTCAACGCAAATATTCATTATCCAATTTGTTTCTTTGATCTACTCTTAGTTGCATGCAAGTATCCCGAGTAAGTCTCATTTATCCACAGTATCTTTTAGTCACTGAAACTTAATGCAAACTAACAGTCTATTTCCGCAGCTTCATCTCTGATATACTCAACTGTGAAATTCCGCTCTTAGAGCTAAAGAGCACGTATAAAACAAAAGCCGTCCTAATGAATGAACCTAGTTTGACAGATCTAGCACAAGATTGCTGGGTGCCAACTAATGTTCTCACATATTAAGTAAAATTACACAGTTAAGCCTTCAGTCAGAGACTGGCCAATACCAGACTGATGGGGCTGATTTTTTCCGTAATAATTACAGGTGAAGATGACAAATCTTTGCCCAACGGTAAATGAATCCCGGAGCTCGCTTCACGCAGAGGAATACTTCATAAGACCATGAGAGGTGGTTGATGAGTGAGCAGAGTAGATGCCGGATAGGAACCAAACCACGGTCTGAAATAAGGGGCTGGAGGCAGGATCATAATCTCTTCGTTTCCTTGCAAAGGCAAGGAAGAAGGGCTGGGAAGTGGCTCAGTGGCAAAGCACAGGCAACTCTGAGGCCATGCACGATCCCTGACAATGAAGGCAGGGGGGTAGAGACCAGGAGGAGAAGGAGAGCAAGACTAATTCAGAAGAATTTTATACTCATGGATGTTACATTTCACGTGGTGGCTTGGTTTGAGAGGGTCACACCCAGGGGATGCTGTGCTATTGGTACTCGAACTCGGGCTCGGGATGTAAGCCATGTGCATGACCTTTGAACCCTGGGCCTGTCTCCTAGAGGTGTTTAAAGAAAGCCACTAGAGAGGCTTTTAAGGTAAAACTTTATACAAGGTTCTGAATGAGAATGGACAAGAAATAAATGGGGCAGTTTCTGGTACCAAGAGATTAATAATAATGGTCTGCATCTATTAGCACAGCCTTACTAGGAATGACTCATGATCTTAATCTGTTGTGAGCATGCATCTCTTTTAATAGTCCTGGAGAACCCCTTATTCTTTTATTCACATTTTATAGAGGAGTAAATAAACAGTTAGAAGGGTTGAGCAGCCAATTGAAGATTTTTGAAACAAAACTGTTGGATTTATGTTTCACATAATCTAACACACACAACAGTCCAAATTAAACACCACAAGGCCTTGAACATAAAAATGTATACTGAGGGCAGGGCTACAGGAAGGAAAAGAATGTAAAGCAAAACAACAAAAAGCTCACCAGTAACATGTATGTGACTTTGGGGAAAGGGATTCGGGGGCAAGAGATCCTCTAGATACTGATGTAGCATTTAGGGGAGGCTGACCAGAGAGAATGACACTTGATCTCAGGACAAGAAAAGCAGGACATTCGTTAAGCTAGAGGCTAGGATTCACAGAGTGCCTGTACATGGCAGTGGAAAGGCAATTAGGACCTGGATCATATAGGGCCCAGAATAATGTGCTTGGACCTCTATTTGTGAGCTATGTAAGTCACTGAGATCTCCAAGCCTGCTCGGATCAGGACTGGGCCTCTTCCTCCCATAACCCCCATTTTCCAGTAGCTAGGCTGTCACACCAAGAAACTACCCCCGGCACCATATAATCCCATCAATGGCCAACATCCAGAGACTATAAAACCAAGCTCCCAGTAGTGTGTGGCCCCGAGACATCTTATAGCCTAGTGCTCTCTCTCGGAGAATCTGGCAAACTACTGAGAGTTTCCTGACCATATGGGAGAGCCTGGCGAGCTCCCCGTGGCATATTCATATGCCAAAACCAGTAACAATGATGGGTCTCATTCCCCTGACCCTGAAAGAGCCTCCAATGTGGCACCGTTGGGAAGGACGAGTAAAGAGAGGCTGCTAAAATCTCAGGGCTAGGATGAAAGGAGACGTTACTGAGGCCACTCGAGAAAATCGACGATCAACAGGATGATGATGATGATGATAATGATAAGTCACTGGTGGACTGGGGATTGGAGAATGCTGTGCTTACAACTGCATTTTGAAATTCTGCTCTGAAGTCTTGGAAAGAAAGGGCCAAAGGGAAAGTGTAGGCAGAAATCCGTAGGGTTTTGCCCATTGCTTCATTTGTGCAAGATCATAAACAGAAAATCTGTCATATGTGCGGGGGGGGGGGCGGGAGCTGATGAGAGTCTCCGTGACAATATCTGGGAAGGAAGGAGGTGGGAAAGAGACAGCTACATACAAGTCACCAGCGGGTGCTATGGAGAAGCACCTGTACACAGTGTGCCTGTGTATGGGCGTGTTTGCGGATCAGCCGGGATGGAGTGTGAAGTCAGCACTGGTGCTGGAGAACATGGAGGTGCAGCAGGTCTCCAGACTTCTGCATGAGGCATCGGGGGGAGCTGGAAGAGGGGGTGAAGGACTTAGGTTTAAGGCTTGGGAAAACAGTGGGTGCACTGGGAGAGAGGCTGGTCCTGGAGCTCCACGCCTAAGAGCAGGGTGCAGGATAAATATGCAACTCTGGTCATCGCTAACTGACCCCTCATCTTACCGCCACAGATAGAGGCATTGCATATGAAGCTGACCCACAAAGCTACAAACATTCCATTTGGGGGGCCCCCAGGAAAATAGCCATTTTGACACGTTCATCTACTTTATCCACCAGCAACTTGAAAACAAGGCAACAATCTGCAGCAGATACCTTCACCAGAGTCTAGAGGAAGTGGAGAGGTTATAACACGCACATGCATCCTCTGCTTTTTTTTTTTTTTTTGCTCTTTGGGTCACACCCAGTGATGCACAGGAGTTAATCCTGGCTCTGCACTCAGGAATTACTCCTGGTGGTGCCCGGGGGACCATATGGGATGCTGAGAATCGAACCCAGGTCAGCCACGTGCAAGGTAAACGCCCTCCCCACTGTGCTATCGCTCCAGCTCCCACCGCCAACTTTTTAATGAAAAAATCTAAAAATACAATTATTCTTCCTTTATGCCTTTGTTGACTTTTAAAAGTTTGAACCTGTCTGGTAAGAAAGATTCTAGTTACCCTCTCTCCAGCTCTTCCCCCTGCCCTTACTACCTGGGCAGTATGTTTTCAGTTTCTCGGAAGTGATGAGACGGTACTGAAAACAATGGCTATTCTCTTTTGTTTTCTTGGCTTGGGGGCAACATCCAGGAGCTCTCAGGGCTAACTCCTGGCTCTCTGCTCGGGGATCACCGCTGGAGGAGCTTGGAGGATGATATCAGGTGGCGGGGACGGAACCCGAGTCAGACACAGGCCAGATAAACGTCCTAGCCTCTGTACTATTGCTCCAGCCCCAATGACAGCTATGCTGGCATGTGGACTCAAGGCCTGCCATTCTCCAGTCATGCTCATCTATGAGCTAATGAAGCTGCCGCCCTGAGGTAGACTCAGTTCACTGTGAACCCCTGAGTCAGGTCTCCCTCGGCATCAGGGCGTTCATTCCGGTTCCGTCACGTTCACTTGCTCAGTGTCAATGTGATATTAGTGAATGTGACCTCAGGAAAGGCTTACCTTACACGGAAACTTCTGCCTTCCCAATATGAGCATGCCCAGGGTGACCTGTTGAGAAGTCAAGCTCCGTGGAGCAGAACTTGGGAGAGCCAGGGCCAGATCTACAAAGCCACCAAGTCACATCACAACACTGGAGAAAGTGCCACTGAACTCAGTTTGGGTCAGAGATGTGTAAGGAAAAGTAAATGTGTCTGATTTTGTGCAACTGAGATTTTGTGATCATCTTACCATCCTGCATAAATGGGGAAAAAAAAGTCAGAAAAGTGACACATATTAGTTACTGAGAATGTAAAAAGGATTTATTCACTGATCCTAGAAAAACCGAAACGGGGAGAGAACGGCTACGTGACGGTCCATGAACAACATGAGTTCTGAATAAAGCTGGGGAGGCTATTATTCCTCAAGAGCTTATAAACATATTTTAGTATAGTTGCAGAAAATATGATATCTTTCCTATTATGCTATATTTAAACTCGAAATTCAAAGGTGTTAAGAACACTGATTTGCTAAGATTACAGCCATTTGAGAAAATTATCTTGCATTATAGTCAACTGTATAGGTGCATGTAGGGGTATGGGGGATATTATACCCAACACTGGGCTAAGAAACCTACAGTCTTTCATGATTCCAATTTCTGTGATTTCTCATTCTTAGCCTTGAAAGAAACCAGCTACCTAATTATAGGGAAAGAACTATAGTTTCTAGTGAGAAGGAAAACCAATCACATTTCTACCCATTTCCTGGAAAGCCTTCTCCAGTATTCAAGAGTTTAGTCTTGGGGCTGGAGCGATAACACGCAGGTAGGGCAGACCTGGGTTCGATTCCCAGCATCCCATATGTCCCCCAAGCACCGCCAGGAGTGATTCCTGAGTGCATGAGCCAGGAGTAACCCCTGTGCAATGCTGGGTGTGACCCAAAAAAAAAAAGCAAAAAAAAAAAAAAAGACTTTAGTCTTGGCACGTAAATCTGAAAGGAAGTTTGCAAGCTGGGAGGTTCATGCTGTATAACAGTCGTTGGAGACACCAGAATCGCTAGGTATCAGGGCAGCACAATTAGTGATTTCTGACACTCAGTGGGAGGATTCTTTACCTATGTCCAATTCTCTCTGAAGCCAAGAGAAACAGCAGAGAATGAGAAGAAAGCGTGACTGTCTGAGAAGCATCAGACCAAATGTTCGAGGGTTTAAATGTCCTTTAGTGCTTCAAAGGAAGATCATTATGTGAATTTGCCTCGTGCATCAATCCTCTTGTCAAACATCAAACATGAATCAAACCTGCAGCACCTAATCAGAAACGAGCATTCTCTAAACATATTAAGGCCAGCCACATCAATTAGATTGCTTCCAAACTCCAAAATCTTTGCTCAAGGTTTCATTGATTGTTTATGCAATATCTCTAAAATGATTTATGCCCTTGCTTCCTGTGAACCAGACAGGGATCAAGTCCTTTGGGACGGGAGTTGGTCAGCCGCTGTGAAATCCTCTCACTGACATTTTCCAAGTTTAATATCAGGTATTTTATCTTATTTAAATGGAAAGGGCACGTAGAAGCCTAGAGTGTCATCAAGAATGGGCTCCTTTTTTTTTTGTCCACTTAGAGGGGAGATGCATACTCTGTATACTCAAGAGATTAGAAGCAAATGGAGTATATGAACCAGATTAATGGTCTGTCCCCTGCAGCCCGAGCTGAGAGTTTAGTTAAAATGAAAGCTTTAAAATGCCTATCCAAGTTGGTGTATTTCACCAGAGTTCTCACTTGAATGGCCCTCATAACCGTATTAGTATGAAATCTTCCAGCTCAGTCTTTCTAAGGCTTCTAGAAACAGAACTACAGCAGAGAAATGTGATCCCTGACTACTGCCTACTGTGGGCGTAGGGAGGGGGTGCTATAGGTCCGAGATCAGAGACAGTGCCAACAAAAATATCTGTTTCAAAGACCGATCGTTGAAGTCAGGTAGAAATCTTTTTCATCCCGGTCACTGAAGTACATCCTTCAAGACAGTCCAAGAACATCCTTCAGGGCTCATCTATGGGAATGATAAATGTGGGAAAGAAAGCCAAAGTGCTTCAGTAATGAGGACTCAGTAGCAAAGAGTCATTGAACCTGAGCGCTGGATCTGGATCCGACTGGCTTGGAGAGAATCTGATTCTAAGTGAGAATTGGTTTTCCTCTCTGATTGTAATGAGGATTCCAGAAGTCCTAAGTATGCGCTTAATGGAAAACACAATGGTCCAGCCGGTACCTTCGAGTCTGATTCCCACTTTCTTCCCCTTCACAGATTGACTTAAGAGCCTGTTCTGGTGTTGACGTTCCTTCGACATCTCGGTTCTTAAATTTTACGTCTCTCTTAGACACTGTTCGCTTTATCCAACATTTCTTTTTCCGCTTTCTGCCTCTTTTCGTGAGAAAAAGAGACACATTTATTCATCATGACAGTCCTTGTTTTATGACCCTTCTCTATGACTTAAAAAGCACTTACACTCATGATCTTAACAGAGAAGACCCCTCTATCTTTAATAAAAAAAAAAAAGCCAAATTCTGGTTTTAACGTGCTGGCCAGTACATGCTTGAATATTGCCAACTTCCAGAGGCCTCTGGCAGGACGGGCTTTCGAAAAGCTGTTCTCTGGCAATAGTCTTTCATGCAAGCACTAATTTTATTACAGCTAGTTTATGATTTTCCCTCATTTCCCTGCTATTTTTAAATGTGGGGCTGTAACAGGAGGCGTCTGAAGGCTCAGGAGATGAAGGAACCATTACACACTGTTGAGTCTCTGTGGTGGCAGTGGGCTTTCGAAACTGAGCACTCAAATGCAATGTCAAAGAGTATTTGAATACAGGTTCCCGGGGGGGAAAGGCTGCCCAAGCAGAAACACACTGCTTTGCTCTCTGCGTTTTCCTTTTAATTTCTGCTTTCAAGTCCTTGTGGTCTCTCAACACTCTCTCCAGTTCTGATCTTTAAAGTTATTTTTGTGCTTTGCCCTTTCTAGCCAGACCTATTTTGCTCCATTAAACAGTATTGTCTTGGGGGAGGAATTGTTGACTTCTTGCATAATGCCCCAGGATGGGGATATGTGGCACAATAAAACCGGCTCCTGATGTGAATATGACCTTGCAGGAAGAAATGCCACACACACGCGTGTGGGGGCATTTGACATGTGGACTTTGGGATGCAAGCTCTGTGGTTCTGAAATGATGCTAGTGAGAGAGAGACAGAGAGAGACAGAGACAGAGACAGAAAAGCAGAACTGTTTGCCAGGATAGGTTTTGGGAAAAAAGAAAGATATTTATAATTTAAAATAAATAATTATTATATTATTTATTTTATTGTATATAATATATAATATTATATTATAAATATCTTTCTTTTTTCCCAAAACCTATCCTGGCAAGCAGCAAATAGTTCTGCTTCTCTCTCTCTCTCTCTCTCTCTCTCTCTCTCTCTCTCTCTCTCTCTCTCTCTATCTCACGAGCATCATTTCAGAGCTACCGAGAGTAACTCACCCACACGGCAGAGCCTGGCAAGCTCCCCGTGGCATATTTGATATGCCAAAAACAGTAACAACAACTCTCACAATGAGACGTTACTGGTGCCCGCTCGAGCAAATCGATGAGCAACGGGATGACAGTGACAGTGACAGTGATTTATAATATAGGGGGAGGGTGAGAGAAACAGGTACTTCCTGTAAAAGCTTACTTTTAATAGCTGACAGAAGAAAAGGAAAGTGACAACTACGTTTCCATGTACACAATCTGTACTCCGCCCCATCGATATCTATGGTCGGGAAAAGTCTGAGATACAGTCCCTGGTGCACAGTGATGAATACCAAACACTCTGACTTTAAGTTTGCTACAGTAAACACCTGTGGGAGATCACCAGGGGTCAACAGCAGAAACAGTGAATGGGAACTCAGAAGACCACAGACTCACACCAAATCTACTTCTAATCCCTCCTTGGCTTCTTCATTAATTAAATGAGAAGAATGCATAGCAAATTTATTTGGCCAAGAGTCCCTTTTGCAGAGAAACAAGGACGGGAGACCTACCTTCTTTAAGTAAGCAAACGGAAAAAGTGCCATCCTGGAAAAAGTCACCCCTTCCCCCAAGGTGCCCCAGGCTACTCCTGGATCATTCTAGAGCCCCTGGGGCGGTACTGTTCACATAGGGAAACTCTGCTAAAGGTGCTCTGCCTTGGTTCTTTCAAATTCAAACTATGTTTTTAGAATGCTTTGCTGTCCCTGGATCAGGACACAAGGGAATTACTGCTTTATTTCTTGCTGCTAACCTTAATTATGTTATTTTTTTAAATTCTTTTAATTTTTGTAAAAAGAGTAAAAGACAAAAATAGCACATGAGACATACCAAGGCAGCATTTGAGTCCTAAAACTGATTAAAAATATTGAAAATTTTACTCTTCAGGATTACAGTTATTCTAGCACAAAATGGGGGAGGGGGAGAGATGAGAAAAACCACAATTTTGTAAAGTTATGATTCTAGCAATACAATTTTTTAAATTTAATTTTATAAAATTGGCCACAATAATTTATCACCTTCAATATTATAGCACCAATCCCATCAATTACACCTTGCCACCATCAATATTCCAAATTCTCCCCCCCACCACCACCCCAGCCTACGCCAATAGCAGGCCCTAGTAATACTATTAAAAAGCAATAACAGCACAGGAGCTCGCCTTGTATGTAGATGACGTTGTGTGTTCCCTTTGTTCGACCCCAGGCACTGGATAATCTCCCAAGAATCACTGGACACAGCCCTGGAGGCCCTGGGGCATTGCTACTGTGTCCAGGCTAATCCTGGCCCTACAGGGGTCTGCGCACCACTTGGACCTCAAGGCAGGCTGAGAATCACTAGGAGGGTCCCAGCCTTCCTGAGCTCCACTTTCCCCCAGGGAAGTAATAGTACCTGGACCAGATAGTATCTAACAAGTGGACTTTGAAAGTCAGAAGCAACACTGGATTTCTTTTCAAGACTGCCATCGAGTGCAGATTACATTGTCATTCAAGGACAACCAAAATATGACTTTATAGTCCTGTTTGCTTACACACAGATCATATACTGAGCACAATTAACCTCCACTACTGGCATTTAGTGAACATATAATAAGGATTGCTAAAATCTGTGTGGAACAACAAACTCCTCCGATAGTTAGAGTTATACTAAGATGCGAGACACTGTAGTCCCTAGCTTTAAAGTATGCTATGAAGCTACAATAATTAAAACAGTATGGACTAAAAGTATTTATCAGATCAATGGAGTAGAATTTAGGGTTCAGAAATAAATCCTTGGGCACCTAAGGAGCTACTTTATGGCAAAGTAACCAAGAACATAAAATGGAACGGGGGGAGGGGCTTCTTTCACAATTAACAATGGGAAAACTGGGTGGGCACAAGCAAAACAATGAAACTTGACCGGGCTGCTCTTCCATACCATCACATATGTCAACTCAAAAAGGATGAAAGACTTGGTTATTAAGCTCACACCCAAAAATAAATCAGAGAAAACAGGCACAGCATCCCCAGACCCTGACTTCCAGTGGTGTGCGCTGTGACTCTACTCCATGAGAAGGGAAAACTGAAGCAGGGTGGGGGAGCCAGGGGGAAGCCAGTGGCTGGGGGTACCCGCAACTGCCAGGCACAGACCATACTCACTCCTTGGTGCTTATGCCAAGCATAACCCTGGCGGCTCTGTGGTCTGTGATCCCCAGACCACAAGCGCTCCCACATGATGTGTGTGTGTGTGTGTGTGTGTGTGTGTGGACACCACAACTTAAGGTTGGGGGACCCCTGTGTGGGCATCACAGAAAATGCCTGGTAATCCCCACAACCACAGGCTGTGCTAGCTCCCCCACTAAAGAGGTACAACCCACAACCAACCGTGCCCGCACCACCGCCAGGCTGCTCTCGAACCTCCCCGTCACTACAGCAGTGACAGTGAAGAGAAGGGAATGGGGGAAAAAATAAAGATGGAAAAGAAATTAGGCTACAGCAGACTGAAATGCTTTCTGCAGGCAAAGGAAACTAACACGAAAACAGAGAACCTCCTACGAAATGGGTGAAAATATCCACACACTGAACATCTGACAAAGGGGCTGACTATTCAAAATATTCAAATTATAGAAAACACTCACAAAGCTCAACAACAACAACAACAAAACCCCGCAAAGCTAAAAACACAAGAAATGCTGAAACACTCATCCACAAAGACAGGCAGGCAGGCAGCAGGCACGTTGGGGAAAAAGCTCCTCATCACTGATTATCAGAGGAATGTGAACCAAAATGACAATGAGATATGACCTCACCTATGTAAGAACGGTCTCTATCAACACAGGCCAGAAACAACAAGTGCTGAAGGAGTGTGGACAAAAAGGAACCTTTCTTTATTGACTCTTGTCGGGGCTGTACGCTGGCTCCATCTCTATCACAAATAGAAGAGAGACTGCTCAAAATATTAAAAACAGAACTTCCATATCATCCAACAGTTCTACTTCTAAGTAGCTGTTTGAAGAGGACCAATAACACTAGCCCAGAAAGATCCATTCATGATTATCATAGTCCCTAATTTATAGCAGCCAAGTTCTGGCAAGGACCTCAGTGCCCCGAGCAGACAAGGGGGTGGTGTTCTCTGCAAGTGGAGTGCGACCCAGCTAGAAGGGAAGAAATACGGCTTTTTGCTCCAGTATAGTCAGAACTGGAGGAGATCTTGCTAACTGAAACAAGCCGAAAGGAGAAAGACAAACACTGAATGATTCCACTCATATCTATAAGTAAAAGTAAACAAGGGAACAACAGACAACATCTGACAAAAGTAAGTTCCCAGAGTCTGATGACATAATGGAGGTTAGCAAGGAGAGGGATGGTGACTCCCCTTGCCACATGTCCTGGTGACGGGTGTTGAGGAAGACAGGTATGTCAACGGTGGCTTTGGTGGGGCTCTGTTGTTTGCTTCTGTTTTGCGGGCCACACCCGGCAGTACTCAGGCGTTACCCCTGGCCCTGCACTCAGAAATCTGTGCTCAGGAGAACAAATATGGTCCTGGAGGGATACAAGGGATGCCAGGGATCAAACCCAGGTTTGCCACATGCAGGGCAAGGACCCTACTCCTGTCTCTCCAGATCTCTGGTATGGCAACACTGAACTCCCAAAACATATGCTTACACCACTATAAGCCAATGTTACCTCTATTTTTTTTTTTTACAAAGTCCTTTTCTTTTTTATATGTTAAATTAATTTTTTGGTTTGGGGATCAAACCTAGCAATGTTCGGGGTTACTCCTGGCTCTGCACTCAGGGATTACTGTTGGCGGTGCACAGGGGACCATATAGGATGCTGGGAATCAAACACAGGTCAGCCGGATGCAAGGCAAACTCCCTCCCTGCTGCACTATCATTCCAGTTCCAAGCCCTTTTCTACTTACACTCCCATTCTCAATGTCCACTTTTCCTAACATAAAAACTGAAGTGCAAGCAGATGCGCAACCATATGTGACTTTATCCTTCCTGGGGAAACCAAGTCACTAATCTGTGTGACCATAAAGACATTGCCAATGTCTCCTCTGTGGAACAGAGCGCCCAGATCAGAGTCTTTAGCTACTGTTCAACAGTATGTTCCCTGAAATTACAAATCTATCCTTCGGGAGAGAGAAACTACAGACTTCACTGATAAAATAGATAGGAGAAAGGCATCATCTTGATTAGAAATAAGATTAAGAGGGTCCAAACATTTACAAAGCAAACTTGAAAAACTTCAAAACAATATTACGTGGTTTAGTATCCCGTGTATATGATTTCATACTTCCATAGACCTCATTCTTCTCCACTGAGCTGAGTTACTGTAGTTAATAAGTACTCTCCACCGCACTACAAAATGGGAAGAAACTAGGAATGTACTTTGTCTCTTTGTTTTCATGGGGGCACAGCCTGGCTCTATTCCCAGGGGCCCTTCCTGGCAGTGATGGGGGATGACCATGTAATGCTGGAGATCAAACCTGATCTCTGTTAACAAAGCCAGAGCACCAGCCCACTCGTGGTATCTCTCCAGGCCGTGGGAATGAGCCTAATGAATTAGCCTCTCTAAACTGCAAAAAAAGAAACTCATTCTCTCTGTAAAAATCTGTGTGGGGAGGGCTGCAGCAACAGTACAGCGGGTAGGGCGTTTGCCTTGCAAGCGGCCGACCCTGGTTCGATTCCCAGCATTCCATATGGTCCTCTGAGCACCGCCAGGGTGATTCCTGAGTGCAGAGCCAGGAGTAACCCCTGTGCATTGCCAGATGTGACCCCCCAAAAAAGCAAAAAAAAAACCTGTGTGGGGAGGGATGAGGGTGACAGAGATGATAGAGCTGACAGGATACTTGCCTTCCCTGGGCCCTGCCAGGGGTGGTCCCTCAGCTTAGAGCCAGGAGTAAGCCCTGAGAGTTGCTGGGTGTGAAGAGGGGGAGTGGGGTGGAGACTGGGGGGGGGGGAAATAAAAGAACAAATAAATAGCACAGTTTCATAAACGTATCCATATCTAACAGTGTTTTCACAGAAGCACGGTTGAGTTGGTTTCAGTAATCTAGGGGGTTGTCAACCCCAGCAGTGTTAGGGATTACTCCCCGGGTAGAGCTGGGGCAGGGGGTGTGACTCCTGCTATGCTTTGGGGGTCCCCGCAGTGCCAGGGACCAATCCCTGGGATTTTCCATGCAAAGCACGTGCTGCCGCCCTGCTTACTCCCTGACTCGGGCCGAGTGGAGTTTGCCGAACCGATTAGGCGTGGTTTACAGACAGAGTAAGATGGCAGAGGTCATAAAGACTACATCACCAGTAACGCAGTGTGAAAGTCAATGGACTAGAAGTTGAGTGTTCTTGACTCGGAACAGCCACTGGTCACTGAGTATCCGTACATGGGAGGCCAATCTGTCTCGGGCCCACACGGCCGCTGCTGTAAAATGGGGGCAGGCGCTTTCGAGGCTCCTAATCTGATTCAAAAGCTGTGATTCTAAATTGTAAAAGAATGAGGAATCACAGTACTTATTAGCAAACACACCCACACAGACACACCCACACAGACACACCCACACAGAGACACACACACAAAGAAGAATCATAGGTATATTATAAGGCTCCACAACTGAGAAAGAGCTAGAAAAGCTATCCGAGGAAATCAGAGCTAAAAGTATCCCAAATCGAAGCAAGGACATAAAAGACGCAGGAATCCTTGAGAGTTCCACATAGGCGACCCCCAAGGAGATCATGAGATCACACCACGATACTTGATAATTAGGAAAAGTTAACGAGAAGATCTATAAAGCTGGCAGAGAAAAGCAGCCGTCATATACAAGGGAAACCCGACAAGGCTTTTGGCAAAGTTTTGCTGTTTTGGTTTTTGTGTGGGGGCCACACCAGGCTTATTCCCGGCTCTGTGCGTAGGGACCACTCCTGGAGATGCTCAGGAAACCATCTAAGCTGACGGGGATCCCGGGCTGGCTGCAGGCAAAGCAAGTGCCCGGCCTGTTCTACTATTTCTACAGCTCCGGTAGTGGATTTTTTTTTTTTTAAACCAGAAACTTTAGGAGCCAGAAGAGGGTGGTGTGACATTTCAAAGTACTGAAAGGAAAGTGCTTCCCATAGAGACTTTTTATTGAATCACTGTGAGACAGGCTCTTACAAAGCCGTTCATGGTTGGTTTCAGTCATATATCCACCTAACACCCATCCCTCCACTAGTGTACATTTCCTAGTACCAGTGCCCCCCGTTCCCTCCCATCACCCCAAGCCCCCCAACCTCTGCCTGCCTCAATGGCAGGGGCTTTTCTTCTCTCTCTCTCTCCCTCTACCTCTCCCCCGCCCCTCACCCCCCCTCTCTTTCTCTCTCTCTCTTTCTCTCTCTCTCTCTCTCTCTTTCTCTGTGTCTCTCTGTGTTTCTCTATCTCCCCCTCTCTCTTCCTATCTCTCTCTGTCTCTGTCTCTGTCTCTGTCTCTCTCTCTCTCTCTCCCCCAACTCTCTCCCTCTCCCCCTTCCAGACAATTTTCACACCCAGAATTGAACAAGAGATTCTCAGGCAAGCATAAACTAAAAGAAATTGAAAAGTAAAAGTATTGGACTGATCATTTACAAAGCAAGCATGAAGATTAAAAGACAAAAGTAGCTGAGAACGGGGCAATAGTACAGTGGGTAGGGGCCTTGCCTTGCATGCAGCTGACCAAGATTCGATCTCCAATAACCCAGATGGTGATGGTCCCCTAAGCCCTGCCAGGAGTGATCACTTACTGCAGGGCCAGGCACAAGGCCTGAGCAATGCCAGGTGTGGCCAAAAAACCAAGAGAAAAGTAGAGAAGCTAACTACATAATAATTAGTCAAGGAATAGAAATGTCATAAAAATATATAAAATGAGACATCCAAAATATAAAATGTATCCGGGTTTGATTCCTGGCACCAATTACACACATAAATATACAATGGGGAAGGGAAAATGAAAAAACATTAAGTTTTAAAATAGGTTCAAGGTTAAGATACTACACTCCTGAACAGAATGGTACAAACAGGATGACCTAGATGAATATAAGTCAAAGACAAATACTAAAATAGCTCACTTAAAAGTAAAATCTCAAAACAAACAAAAAATCCAAACATCCAACTGCAGTCAGAGAAGCATAAAACACGATGTTATATGTCCGTTACATGATAAAACTGGGCGGAAAAGAAACATGAAAGGGATGCTGCACAAGTAACTGAACTTAAAAATTGCTCAGACCACAAAGAGAAACATTCACAAGAACATTGACTGCTATAGGTTTCAACGATAATAAGACTCTGAAAAATATGATATTGAACAGAAGTCGAGCACAAAAGAAGCGATCCTACATGAATCCACACAGTTCAAGGTCAGAAACACAGGAGAGACACAAGTGCAGCCGGTGGGGGTGGCTAACTCGGGATGAAGAGAAGATCAGAGGACAGTGGGGCTGCTGGGGCATCCTAGCGGATGGACTTTCGAAGTCAGGTATCTTCGCTTTGTGAAAATTCCTTAAAAATGCTTGTGCAAATACCCATCAGATAAGGGGTTGATATCAATGGTATATAAAGCACTGGTTGAACTCTACAAGAAGAAAACATCCAACCCCATCAAAAAATGGGGCGAAGAAATGAACAGAAACTTTACCAAGGAAGAAATACGAATGGCCAAAAGGCACATGAAAAAGTGCTCTGCATCACTAATCATCAGAGAGATGCAGATCAAAACAACCATGAGATACCACCTCACACCACAGAGACTAGCACACATCCAAAAGAACAAAAGCAACCGCTGTTGGAGAGGATGTGGGGAGAAAGGGACCCTTCTTCACTGCTGGTGGGAATGCCGACTGGTTCAGCCCTTCTGGAAAACAATTTGGACGACTCTCAAAAAATTAGATATTGAATTCCCATTTGACCCAGCAATACCACTGCTGGGAATATATCCCAGAGAGGCAAAAAAGTACAATCGAAACAACATCTGCACATGTATGTTTATCGCAGCACTGTTTACAATAGCCAGAATCTGGAAAAAACCCGAATGCCCCAGAACGGATGACTGGTTGAGGAAACTTTGGTACATCTATACAATGGAATACTATGCAGCTGTTAGAAAAAAGGAGGTCAAGAATTTTGTAGTTAAGTGGATGGGCATGAAAAGTTTCATGCTGAGTGAAATGAGTCAGGAAGAGAGAGACAGACATAGAAAGATTGCACTCATCTATGGTATATAGAATAACAGAGTGGGAGACTATCACCCAAGAACTGTAGAAATAAGTACCAGGAGGTTGACTCCATGGCTTCGAGGCTGGCCTCACGTTCCGGGGAAAGGTCAACTCAGAGAAGCGATCACCAACTACATTGTAGTCGAAGGCCATGTGGGGGAAGGGAGTTGCGGGCTGAATGAGGGCTAGAGACTGAGCACAGCGGCCACTGAACACCTTTATTGCAAACCACAACAGCTAATTAGAGAGAGAGAACAGAAGGGAATGCCTTGCCACAGTGGCAGGGTGGGGTGGGGGGGAGATGGGATTGGGGAGGGTGGGAGGGACGCTGGGTTTACGGGTGGTGGAGAATGGGCACTGGTGAAGGGATGGGTTCCCGAACTTTGTATGAGGGAAGTATAAGCACAAAAGTGTATAAATCTGTAACTGTACCCTCACGGTGATAAAAAAAAAATTTAAAAAAAATGCTTGTGCAAATTTGCGTGCTGCATGTCAATGAATATTCACTTAAATATGGACGCACGCTAATGTTTAAGAGAAGTCTAACATTACTTCAGCTGCAAATCCTTTCACAGAGGATTCCTTGGTGGCTCCTTTTCTCCTTTCTATGTACTGCTTAATATCTCTTCCAACTACCCCTTCTTTGGGTTCAAAGGACAATCAGAAATGAGAATTTACACTGGTCGCTTACAAGAGGTTGGGAAATAATGGAGGGACTAGATCCAGGCGGGAACCATTGCAAAGGATGTTTTTCAGGAGGACCAATTTTCAAGAGAAGGAGAACCAAAAGAACCCAGTGGGGAGGAACTATTAGAGAAGTAAAAACAAAGAAAGTTTGGATCACAGGAAAGAAACTTGTGGGTATGAATTCCAAAGTGACTAATTTGATAAGGTGGATCAAAGATAAAAGAACAGTGAATATACTCTTGTATATGCAGGAGTTAAAGCACAATAAATAAAAAATGAGTTTTTGGTTTGTTTTTGGGCCACACCTGGTGGTACTTGGGGTTTCTCCTTGCTCTGCACTCAGGGATCACTCCTGGCGATGCTCAGGGGACCATATGGTGCCAGGCATTAAAGGCGGGTCAGCCGTGTGCAAGGCAAGTGCCCGACCCACTATACTATCACTGCAGCTACAATACAGTATCTTGAACTCAGAGTAAGGGATCCATTGATTGGCTGGCTGGACACTTAGCAGTTATTATACCAAAACTCTAATAGAAACAAACTGCTATAGAGAGCCATATACAATTTTTTTTTCTTAAAAATTCTACCTATATGTTGGGGGCTGGAGCACAGAGGGTAGGGTGTTTGCCTTGCACGTGGCCGACCCAGGTTAGATTCCCAGCATCCCATATGGTCCCCTGAGCACCGCCAGGAGTAATTCCTGAGTGCAGAGCCAGGAGTAGCCCCTGTGCATCGCCGGGTGTGACCCAAAAACCAAAATAAAATAAAATAAAATTCTACCTATATAAATCAACTTTAATAAAATCCATCACCAGTGGAAGATGGGGGATGTGGTTCAGGAGGGGAGGGTACATCTTGTATGTGAGGCTCCAGGTTCAAGCCCCAGCACCATGAGACACACACAGAATCTGTCAGTCTGGTGTAAACGCATCACCAAAACCCTGCCCCACTTCAGACCATCTCACTTGGAACAAAGAGAGGGAGTCCTTCAAGTAAATTCCCAATACCACCAGGGGCTAGCCTAAAGCAAAACACACACACACACACACACACACACACACACACACAGAGGCAAGCTGGAGAGACAGTTCATAAAGCACTTTTATCGATTTTGCAGCTGTTTCCCTCTAATTATTTTCTTATAAGACCTTGTAAGCGTGAAGGGGTTTTTAAACTGCACAATATTCAGAAGGAGAGCGCTAGCTCAGGTGTTGCAGGTACTGAATATGTTTCTATTCTATTTCTATTCTAACAATCCTGCAAAGGAGAACTCGCAGAGTCTCCTGAGTCTCGGGAAATGCAGTTACTGGCAGAATTAGCTTTCTCAAACTTAGAACTCTTTCATGAAAATGACTTTTTCTTGCTCCCCGTTTTGAAAGACGGCAAGTCAGGCTGTCTTGGGGGAGACAGTAGAAGTATTTTGCAGCAGACCAAAAATAATAGACTTTTAACTTATTTGGGGAGAAGAGGAAGTTAATATATATATATATTTTTTTTTCAAGCTATGTGCTCTACTGCACCCCCTGCTCTGATATTAAAATGTTGAAAACATCAAATCAATACACGAGGTGCATGATGGGAGCTGCTGGATTTGGTTTAGACAGCGAGTCTGATTCCCCAGTTGATGCAATGTAATTGATCTAAAGAAAAGTGAGCGCTTGGGTCAGGGAGGTGGTTCAAAGAACTTGAGCTGGAGAGACAGTACTGGGGGTAAGGCCTGGCCCACGGCTGACCCCAGTTCCATCCCTGGATGCACCCCTGGTCCGCTGGGTGCTGCCAGGAACGAGCCCTGATCACAGAGCCAGGTGTAAACCCTGAGCATCATAGGGTGTGGCCCAATACCCTTCCCCACACAGAGAAGATCTGGGGTGCAAGACTTCTATTCGCAAGGCTCCAAGTTTGATCCCTTAGCACACCAGGTCTATCTCTGGAGGCCCCAGCACTGCCGAGGTGGCCCTGGTGGACCCTGTCACCACATCCTCAGGTTCTAACATTGAACTGTCGGGCCCCAGCTGACCCACTGACACTAGGAGTGGTTCTGGGTCCCCTAGTACTGTCTGGGCTTCCTCCAACCCTGACACCCTCCCCCACCCCCAAATGAAAGAAAGTGACACAGAGTTTAGAGGAAGGTTTAATAGATGCCCGGAAGAGTCCAATTTTTTTTTTATATCCAAGTAAAACAAATACCTCCCTGATTTGGAGTTAGGAGCAAGAAGGATCTGAATAAGTAATAAGAGAGACCAGACAGGCAGGTAAGAGTTCTGGGGCTTTGGGGTACATACAGGAAGCCAGATTCTCTAACAGCTTAGAGGAGGAGGCTGAACAGAAAAGCAGGCAGCGGCCACTCATGTTGCTAGCAGAACAGCGGACACCTACTAACCAACCACCGGCCTTATGTAAGCATCGTAGCTCGATCCATCGAGTATTATCCTGTTTTAAGGATTAAGAGACTAAGGCTTCAAATGGGTTAAGGACCTACCTCACACAATAAGTGTTAGACGCAACCAAAGTCTTATTGACCTTCACCACATACTACTTGTAAATTCTCATCAGCATGATGTCTAATATATTTGAGTATTTTTAAATGCTGCTTTTTTGAAAAAAAAAAAAACACCAAACACTTGAGTGTTTAAATTATCCTGTAATCATTGTGATCTCTGGGTTTTCCTAATGAAACCTCCTAAAAGATAGTTAAGGGGTAAAAATTTAGGCTTAACTAATGATGACAAATTCTAAACAGGATCCGTGTAATTGGCTGATTAATTAGTAAAGTATTACCAGAAATGGAAATGGTAAAACACACACACACAATTTAAAAAAGAAGATTTTCTTGGCATCTTAACTTATCTTCTAAGTAAAGCCCAAAGACAAGCTCTTCCATAGCTCCAAGTATCCGTGACCACCTGGTTAGCGGGTCTGCAAAGGAATGTGGATTAAGAAATGAAGGAAAAGAGCAAATTCCCAAGGAAAATTCCTCTCAAAGGTTCAATCAGGGCTTGCTCAAATTTAACAATATTATCTCTTAGCTCTGTGCTGCCCCTACATTCTTGAACCTTGTCCAAATAATTAAATATTCATACCTCTAAAAAGAAAAAGAAATAAAAGCAATAAGCAATCCAACAGTGATTTCTTTGGAATGTGATTTCGGTTTGAAAAAAAAAAAGAGAAAAGTTTAAGATGCATACGTATTTTATGATAATGAGCAAAAAGTGTTTACATTCAGGGAGAATAAAAGATTCTGATTACTGCTTTGAAAACAATTTTTCATAGAGAAGGGAAATTGAAAATAAGAAAGGATTCCTAATTTGGATCATCTGTAGCCCTGGAAGGGAGGAGCATTGTTCTGACAATCTATTCTCATCAAATTTTAATTGTTCTAACCTACAATGACATGAAATTAAACAAACCTCAGTGATACCCTTACAAAATTTAAATGAACTGCAGAAAATGATCATTTTTGTGGTTGTTGTTGTTTTAATTATCTCCTTAAAAACTGGACATAGGCTAGATTTCACTTCAGCAGAGATAAGTGATTTACACTGAAAATTCTATTAGAAATACCCAGGATGTTATATCGCTTCTAAAAACCACAATTCTAATACATTTGGCTGTGTGATTTAAGGGAAATCATTCATTCTCCTGAAGTTTTAATGTTCTCCATCATAAAATGGAATAATTTGCTTCATTTTCTTTATTTCAGGGTTGCTTCGGAAGAGCCCCACACTTGGCAGTGCTCAAGGGTCACTCCTGGCATTTGGTACCAGGGCTCCAAAGAAGATTGGCCAATTGCAAGGTAAGTGCCTTAACTTTTTCTTGGTCTGTCCCAATTTGCTTCATTTTCTCCGAGGTTCCACAGTCACCAGAACATACTGGTCCAAGTCAAAAATCAAGGGAGGGCAAGCTAACTCAGCAGCTGGTCTGGCAGAGAAGGCCCTGGAACCTGCCGACAGGAGTAGCAGCATCTTAGAATAACAAATTGGCATCAGTCATTACCTTTGGCACAGGGGCCTTCAAACTCCTCTAGGGGCTGGGTGAGTGCCGTGGTCTCAGCAGGCACCATCCTCTTCCTGGTTCTTTTCCCCTTTGGACTCTGCTCCAATCTCCTAGTGCCTGGTTCAGAATCTAACATGGGTTGGACATGTATTATCAGCAAAAGGCTTTGGTAGAGCCCAGGAACCTGTCTCTCCAGAACATCACTGAGTTACATCAAACTATATAAATATCCGATCCTGAAATCCAAATACTTGTCCTGAGTGATTTTTTTTTTTGGTGGGGAGGAAGACTCTTAAGCAGAAGTGCTCAGGGCATTCAGGGGTCAATGCCAGTGATACCTACTCAACTGGGCTGATGGGTCAGTGCTAGGGACAAAGGGCAAGGTGTAACTTGGGCTCTGTGGTAATGGAGGCCACCAGGGCCACCTCGGTGGCAGTGCCTGGGGACCTGTGGATACTCTATGGCCACACCCAGGGGTGTTAGGGTGTTCTGGGTTTTTGTGAGCACATGATGAAATCATGTCCATGATGAGATGATGGCATTTATTAACAAATAGTAAACTATAACATATACATATAATAATTATCAGTAACAGTCACCACTTTAAGTGACAAGAGACTCAGTTCTGACATTCAACAAACAGAGTCATAGTAAAGTACTTCACTCATTTAGGATCTTTAGAAGGAAAGCACCAGATTTAGTGTCAGAAGGAAACTATTTTCCAAGTATATCAAGTAGAAGCTTTCACCGGCTATTGGTCAAGTTCCTTCATTTCTATAGGCTTCCTGTTCCATATGGGTGATGCTGTAATGGCCGCCGAATTCCACGGAGAACTTGTTCCTTGTGACCCATCACTGACCACCTGCCCTATCCTAACACCCTAGTGGGAGGAAGCCACAGCTGCCCACAGTTAATGTTGTAAGAAAAGTCACTGGCTCCACTTGAGGTTCGACTTCTCCGGTTGGGCCTCAAACTTGTGGGCAAGAAAGAATGAGCGACTTCTTCCATGGGGAAGACCCCAGCAGTGGGGGGAACTCCATGGGCACGGGATGACCTTCAGGGGAAGAGGTCCAGTTACAGAGAGAGGATGGGAAAGAAAACAACTGGCCCTCTGGAGGACTCCTCAAGGTTACTGTGAAGACTCGGGGGAAGCATGGGTGCCTGACCACGTCCCAGATCAGGCCTCAGCTCCAAGGAGCTCACCACTGGCACCCACCCTGATGGCCTCATGACAAGTCCCTCTTGATCTGCCCACAACCATCAGTTTCTTCTAACTTACTTTTCCCAACCAGCTCTATCTAAGGCCCTGGCTTCTCCACTGGAGAGGAAGGTGGATTTGGGGGAGGAACATGAATTGGAGGAGGAGGAGGAAGAGAGGAGGAGGAAGAGAGGAGGAGGAAGAGGAGGAGGAGGAGAAGGAGGAGGAAGAAGAGGAAGAAGGAGAAGGAGGAGGAGGAGGAAGAGGAGGAAGAGAGGAGGAGGAAGAGAGGAGGAGGAAGAGAGGAGGAGGAAGAGGAGGAGGAGGAGGAATGAGGAGGAGGAGGAGGAGGAGGAAGAAGAGGAAGAGGGAGGAGAAGGAGGAGGAGGAGGAAGAGAGGAGGAGGAAGAGGAGGAGGAGGAGAAGGAGAGGAGGAGGAGGAAGAGGAGGAAGAGAGGAGGAGGAAGAGAAGGAAAAGAGGAAGAGGAGGAGGAAGAAGAGGAGGAGGAAGAGAAGGAAAAGAGGAAGAGGAGGAGGAATAGGAGGAGGAGGAAGAGAGGAGGAGGAAGAGGAGGAGGAGGAGAAGGAGGAGGAGGAGAAGGAGGAGGAGGAGAAGGAGGAGGAGGAGGAGAAGGAGGAGGAGGAGGAAGAGGAAGAAGAAGAAGGAGGAGGAGGAGGAAGAGGAGGAAGAAGAAGGAGAAGGAGGAGGAGGAGGAAGAGGAAGAGAGGAGGAGGAAGAGAAGGAAAAGAGGAAGAGGAGGAGGAAGAGGAGGAGAGGAGGCGGAAGAGAAGGAAGAGGAGGAGGAGGAAGAGGAGGAGGAGAAGGAGAAGGAGGAGGAGGAGAATAAGGAGGAGTGAGGAGGAGGAGGAGGAGGAAGAGGAGAAAAAGGAGGAGGAGGAGGAAGAGAGGAGGAGGAAGAGGAGGGAAAGAGGAGGAGGAAGAGGAGGAGGAGGAGGAGGCTGGAGAGAAGGAAGAGGAGGAGGAGGAAGAGGAGGAGGAAGAGGAGGAGGAGGAGGCAGAAGAGAAGGAAGAGGAGGAGGAGGAGGAAGAGGAGGAGGAGAAGGAGAAGGAGGAAGAGGAGGAGGAGAAGGAGAAGGAGGAGGAGGAGAATAAGGAGGAGTGAGGAGGAGGAGGAGGAAGAGGAGAAAAAGGAGGAGGAGGAGGAAGAGAGGAGGAGAAAGAGGAGGGAAAGAGGAGGAGGAAGAGGAGGAGGAGGAGGAGGAGGCTGAAGAGAAGGAAGAGGAGGAGGAGGAAGAGGAGGAGGAGGAGGCGGAAGAGAAGGAAGAGGAGGAGGAGGAAGAGGAGGAGGAGAAGGAGAAGGAGAAGGAGAAGGAGGAGAATAAGGAGGAGTGAGGAGGAGGAGGAGGAAGAGGAGAAAAAGGAGGAGGAGGAGGAAGAGAGGAGGAGAAAGAGGAGGGAAAGAGGAGGAGGAAGAGGAGGAGGAGGAGGAGGAGGAGGAGGAGGCTGAAGAGAAGGAAGAGGAGGAGGAGGAAGAAGAGGAGGAGGAGGAGGAGAAACAGGCAGCAGCAGCAACAGCGCCATTGCCACCGCCACCACCGGCATGAAGTCCAGATAAACAGTCCCACCTGCAGCTGAGATGAGACTGCGCCCTCGGTCCCCTCACACCATCAAGGCACATGTGTCTTGCACGGAGTGCTGCCACTCCCTCAAGCCTGGTTCCCTGCAAACACAAACATTCTGCAGGAAGGCGGCGGCGCTATCCGCTGTGTTCTGCACGGCCGCGTGGAGTGGGGTCTGCGGTGCAAAGACAGCAGCGTCCGTGAAACTTTCTTCCAAATGGCTCGGCTCCCATCAGGAAACGCGATCGCTAGAATGACTGCCTGCCCCTCTTTCAACACCGCACTCGCGGGTCCTGAGGGTTCCGGCCGTTTCATGTGAAAATTACAAATACGGAGAAAACAGGAAGGAGTGATCCAGCCAAGGCCGGGGCATCTGCACGAAGCCTCTGGAATGACGGGAGTGTCAACCCAGTGTGCGCTTGCGAGATGCGCCTTCTCGAATATCTGTCCGTCTTTTCATCAATCCATCTGTTTTCTAGCATAATTTAAGTGGCGGGCATATGTTCAGATATTAGTGTATCTTCTCCTAAATGCCACAGCATTGCTTTCACTAACAGGGCTTCGATATTTACTTAATAAGAAAAATTTTAATTGCATGTAGGGAAATCAGTGTCTTTTCAAGATTGCTATTTATGAGTTTTGATGGACGCATAGGCCCAGTCAAAGGATGTTCACACAAATGTGCATGAGGATAAAAAGCATCCCCCTCCCCCTCCTTGCCCCCCATTCCAGTTAGGAGACTTCATCCCCACCAGGCTTCATCCGGGAGACAACCATGGACCTAACTGCTTTCACCGCCTCTTGGTTTGGCGTGTCTGAAACTGGCTGCTAACGGATCCATAAAGGAAATGCCTTTGATGTCTTCTTTCACACAGTCTCGTATTTCTGAAATCCATTCATACTGCTAGAAGTTTCTCCCCAGAAATACAGTAGCTTATGTCACCATTCCCCCATTGAAGGGCACTTGGACTTCTCTCGGATTTTGCTAGGATGGACAACACTGGTAATATTTCTGTGCAGGTAATTTTTGCCAAGTGATGTAAGCACCAAGGTGAGTGCATGCTGGGGCCACAGCTTCCATGAACGTTTCCATCCGAAGGAAACGCTCTCTGGACTCCATCATTTCTCAGAGGAAGTCGGTCACATTTAAATTGTGGCTACTCCTTTCTTCCAGGGCCAAAGTCAAGATATTCCCCGTATAATTAACTTATCCCAGCTCAATTAAAAACGTACAGAGGTTATGAATTTTCTCTGTATTTATTATTAAAGTTAGTTAAATATTTAGTCTATACACTTGTTTCCTTTTACTAATTTTAGGGAAATTTTAGCCATGATTTCCACAAAAGTTCTTTTTTCCATGATTATTAGCCTGCTTTTATGAAACACATCTATAATTATCCTTGTGTATGTACGTGTAAGACCCTTAGATACAGTACCACAAAAACACTGAATTATTGTTGTTGGGATTGCTGTTGTTTTAGCTTTCTTTTCAACAACTTAAATCCAGTCTCTCTAGAGACTGTCAAAAGTTGCCTAACTATATTTCAAGTCATCATGGGCTGGAGCGATAGCACAGCGGTAGGGCGTTCGCCTTGCACGAGGCCGACCCAGGTTCGATTCCTCTGCCCCTCTCGCAGAGCCCGGCAAGCTACCAAGAGTGTCTCGCCTGCACGACAGAGCCTGGCAAGCTACCCGTGGCGTATTCGATATGCCAAAAACAGTAACAACAAGTCTCATAATGGAGATGTTACTGGTGCCCGCTCGAGCAAATCGATTAGCAACAGGGTGACAGTGACATGGAAGGATGTTGGGGACATTTTTCAATTAGCAATAGGGTGCCTAGGGTAGACCTCATTGGCTCAAAGGCCATCAGCGAGCAAAGGCGGGGCTTTTTTTTAAAAAAAGATTTTAATTATGTATGTGTGTGTTTATAATGCTAATTTACAAGACTGCATGCTTTAGGGGTACAATTTCACACCTCTTCAAGGAGGATACTACATATCACACATGCCTGCCACATTCCAGTAGCTTCCAGCAGAATCTAGTGGGTCTCCCTCCCACTTCCGGGGGCCTGTCCCACGCCCCATCTACTAACCTGAGCTCTGTGATCGGACTCCCGGGCTTTGCTTTCATTCGCTTTTGTCAGTTGCCTTGCCGTGTTTCTTACTATACCAGGCATGAGTGAAAAACACATCATTTGGCAATGAATTTCTACGACTCCAATACAAGTTCCCGGAGCACTGTGAGGTCTGGTGCTGACACTCCGGCCACACAATAAACAAACGAAACCCCCAAGTCCAACAACAACAAAAGACTTTAGAAACGAGAAATTAGGGTCAGGGATGCGGCTCAAGATGGAGCCTGTGGTCTGCACGTGCAAGGACCTGGGTTCTACTACCAGCACTGCCCCACCTCCCCCAAACACACACACACACACACACACACACACACACACACACACACACACACACACACACATTGCATCTTTGCACTTAAAAGGAAAACCAGGGAACTCATGTGCTATGTATCAAAGTGTTCAATCTCTTCCTCTCCTGCCTGGTTTGGGTCCTCTCCAGTATCTTCAGGAAGGTTCTTACATTTTGTTTTACAGTGTGCCCCTAGTGAATGTCTAGTGGCTACATGTGTTGAGACTGGTATCAGCCCCTTCGCCGTCAGAAGCAGTGACTTCCTTCTTACACTGTATCCTGAGAGAGTAAGAGTGAAAACGGTGGGGCTGGAGCGATAGCACAGAAGGTAGGGCATTTGTCTTATATGCAGAGAACGTGGGTTCGATTCCCAGCATCCCATATGGTCCCCTGAGCACCACCAGGAGTAACCCCTGTGCATTACCAGGTGTGACCTCCTCCTCCCCCCCCCAAAAAAAAAAGTGAAAATGGCAGGTGGTCTTTGACTCATCACGATGCCCTTTTGCCTTCTGTTCAGTCTTAATATCACAGCTACTGGAGGCTGGGAGTACTAGCCCAGGGGAACATTCTCACAGAAAATCATTCTTTGTATTGTCTGATACGACAGGCAAAAGGACTGCGAACACTCAAACCACAGTGCTGGGATTGGGGAACCGATGACTTTCAATGTCATTTAATTCTAAGTAATTAAAACATGTGGCTAAGGGCTACTGGTCTTATCTGGTCTTCCAGCTTCCATCGTATGTGCCCACGACTGGTAAAACTGGGGTTTGGGTTTACACACCCTAATTCCCTGTTGGAAGGAAGTTCCTTCTACCCAGTAGCAGAGAATACTGCCAGACACCGTTGCTAGAAGGTGAAAACCCAAAGTGAAATCGATGGTGTAATAGTAAAGCAGAATTTTTTTTGGGGTCACACCTGGTGATGCACAGGGGTTACTCCTGACTCTGCACTCAGGAATTACCCCTGGCGGGGCTCAGGGGACCATATGGGATGCTGGGATTCGAACCCGGATTGGCCGTGTGCAAGGCAAACGCCCTACCCGCTGTGCTATCGCTCCAGCCCTAGTAAAGCAGAATTTTTAAAAAAGTATTGGTGGGGGAAAATGGGCCCAGCAGAGACCAAGGAGAGATTCCAACGTCGCAGGGGGCAGTGGGAGGGTGGGGGCATGGGAGTGCTTTGCATGCTGCAGGACCTGCAACTAAATCTCAGCACCACACACCCCCTGCCCAAGCACCACCTGGAATCGTCCTGGAGCCCCCTCCAGTATTGCCAGGTGTGGCCCTGGAAACCCCCATCCACTGTCTGGGTGGCCCTGGAGGTCCCCAGTACCTCCAGGTCAGAGCCGAGATGGACTTGGTTGCCAAGCTGTGCTGAATGACCCCCGGGTGCTCTAAGCACCAGTGGGGAAACCCACTAAAAATAAATAAAAGGAGCAGCAGAGGGCAGAGTGACCTGCAAACCCCGCACACATTCCACCCACACAACATGTGCACTGGCGCTCCAATTTCTTTTCAAATAACTTTTATCATTAAGAGGGGGAAGAAACGAGTTTTTCATAACTCCTCACTGGCCTGGAAGGTCTAGTTCGGTCGATTTGTAACACAAATCTCCTAATCAAGAAATCGATGTCCTCATTCCATCCTTCGCATGTGTCGGCTTGCCAGTTCCCACAGTCTGCAGTGATTTGAAGACTTACAGCTTCACAATCTTATTTGTCTCACAAAAGCCTGTAAGTTACATACCAATGAAAACCTTGCCAAGACTCCTCTCCTCCTAAACTTAAAACTCCCCAGGAGCATAGGGGTCTGTGCTCAAATGGAATGCTTTTTACCTTTTCACCCACTCTCCTGCACGACAGGAAGTAAAATAATGACCTTACTCCATTGTTGCTCTACCGCTGTCTCTCTGACGGGCACCCCAGAAACCTCTGTGTGGATTTCATATTAGCCCTACAAATATACTCATAACGATGAAGAAAATGTCTGCCAAAGGGTCCAAGAAAAACAGCATTTTTTTTTTCCCCCAAAGAAAGTACTGTGGTTGGGATGATGTAATAACAAAACCACTGATTTCCTGTAGCCACATCCTCAAGGAAATCCAGAAGGTTCCTTTCTCTCATAAAGTCAAGTCGACTTTTTCGGGGCTCAGTAAGGGTTCCTGTTAACCCACAGGTGCTAAGTCTGATAACAATGATCACGGAACTTCCCATTTCCAAATCACACGGAATTTCATTAGAAATATTCTATGTGAAAGGCATTATCAAAAGTGAAGGCGAGATTTTCGTCATGGAGAGCAAAATAGCTGCAGAAGAGAAAACCTGAGCAGGCTGGGTTGGTACTTACTCCAGGGCCTCGTTAAGCTTCCTCTGAGATGCGAGTAAAGCAGAGACCACCAGTCACAGGATCAAAGAGAGGAGAACAGCTGTTGTTGTTGTTTTTAATTTTAATTGAAGTGACATTGATTTTAACATGATATAGGTTTCAGGAGTCTAGACTTAGATGCCAGCGTTTTTATATCTTACCCTACTTTTATATCCACCCCTCTCGGAGAGCCTGGTAAGCTACCTAGAGTATCCTGCCCACATGGCAAAGCCTGGCAAGCTCCCCATGGCGTGCTCAATATGCCAAAAACAGTAACAACAAGTCTCACAATGGAGATGTTACTGGTGCCCGCTCGAGCAAATCGATGAACAACGGGAGGACAGTGCTACAGTGCTACCCTACTGTAACCCTCAATGTTTTGTTGGCCTGGTTTGTGTTTGGGGACCACACCCCGTGGTGCTTCAAGGCTTACTCTTGACTCTGTGCTCAGAGGTCACTCCTGGTAATGCTCTGGGGACCATAAGAGATGCTAGGAATTGAACCAGGACTGGCCATGTGCAAAGCAAGAGCCTTAACGCCATACTCTCTTCTCCGGTTCAACTTTTGATACTTCTTTTTCTCCAGGCAATAAGCATTTATCAACACAAGAGAAGAAAACCGAAGGACTTTTTGAAAAGACATGAAATCTCTGAGCGAGAACAATGGTATATTCATCTTTACACCCAATGGTACCAGACCACCGTAGACAGTAAGCACCATGTACTCGTGTGTTTGGAGGATAGATTCACACAAACCAGTTCCTCTCCTCTCCCTCCTGAAGCCCCAGACTGGACAGCATTCCGGAGATCAGCCCTGTCAAGGCAGACATGAGAGCTGTAACTGCATCATCTGAGGGAGAGAATTGGCCAATCACTTTCTGACCTCCACTACCCAGCCACTGCCACGCTCCAGGACGCTCTCTGGACACTTGGGCCGAATCTCACCCACGAGTGTAGCCCCACAAAAACCAGGTAAGCAGAACTTTGCGACCTTGGACTCTAGGCTCAATGAGACCCGGAAACAAGATCCTCTGTCTGCCTCCTCCAATCTCCGGCACCTTGGGGAGGGGGTCAGACCCAGGCGCCCCACCCTACCCAAGCCAGATAAATACTTCACCAGCCGACCCCCACTACCTCCACTACCAGCCACCGCCACGCTCCAGGCCACTCTCCGGACCGCACGGCCGCTTTGTGGCTGCGTGACACACCATAAGACACTTAATACCCATTTTCCATAATTCCCACACCATATTTGATAGGGTTCAAATATGGTGTGAACCATAGTAAATCTCTCAGGGCGATTGGAGGCCGCCCTAAAAGCCTCCGTCCCTCTCGGAGAGCCCGGGAAGCTACCAAGAATACCCCGCCCACACAGCAGAGCCTGGCAAGCTACCCGTGGCATATTCGATATGCCAAAAACAGTAACAACAATGGGCCTCATTTACCTGACACCGAAAGAGCCCCCAGTATGGCAGCGTTAAGAAAGATGAGCAAGGAGAGGCTGAAAAAAGCTTTCTGAAAAAAAAAAAAATCCAAGAGACTGCTCTCAAATTTGGTGCGCTTACAACAGCCTTTTGGTGAGCTACTCAGAAAAAATCTTTTTTAAAATTAAAAAATGTGTGTGAGAGAGAAAAGAGATGGTGTCAAGGAAAGCTCCCTTTAAAATGCAACCAGGGACCAGCTATTCATGTCAGACAGCAACTCCCATCATTCTATCACCAGGGGGCATTGCCTCAGTGCCTGCACCTGCATTTAGGAAGACTGATGCTTTAAAGCCCAGACTGTGGGTGGAATAGGGAAAGGGGTCGGGGGCTGGGGGGGCGGGATATGGGAGCTCCAGCAACCTTTGTAGCAAAGTCAAGAATGTCAGAGTCACTGAGGCAGGAGTCCCAGAACAAGTGCAGGGAGAAGCCTGGCTTTGGGAGAACTGAGTTCTAAGGCGGGAAAGACCCACTCTGCCCCCAGACGCAGGGTGAGTCAGTCACAAGGTTCTGAAGCCTGGAATTTCAGCAGTCCTGACATAACATGGCAGGGCCAGGGCGATAGCACAGCGGGTAGGGCATTTGCCTTGCATGCCGCCTACCCGGGTTCAATCCCCAGCATCCCATATGGTCCCCTGAGCGCTGCCAGGAGTAATTGCTGAGTGCAGAGCTGGGAGGACCCTCTGAGCATCACTGGGTGTGACAAAAAAAGAAAAAAGCAACGTCTTTGTGCTCTCTTTGGCAGCCTGACATGACAGGGCGCCCACCACCAGGCCTGGGCCGTCCTCGTGACACGAGTCAGCAGCTACACCCACCAGCGCTCAGCGGGTAGATGAGGGAGTCTGGCACTGACTGTCCTAGGGAAGGTGCTGGGCGTGGGGGGGGGGCCTTGCGTCTCCCCGGGGACACGAGCTGGCACCTTCAAAGATCCGGGGACACTAGCGCATCCAAGGCGAAGAGCAGCACCGAGGCAAACATCCCGGCGCATGGCGGCCAGGGTAGTCGCTGGAGCCGCGCCCCGCTGGGCCATCAGAGCTGAGCCTCCTGGGCACTGACACAGAGTGTGGGGGACGCAGACCCCTCCCCCATCAGAGAATACCCACGCCCCGCAGTCTCCACCCTTGGCCTTCAGGGGCGGCAGATCCCTGTAGCTGGGCGGCAGATCCCTGTAGCTGGGCGACAGGAAGGATTGGGGGGGTCACGGCTACGCAGCGCAGAGAACTGGCAACACATGAGGGACAAGAAAGGGAATTCCTGCCCAGGCGGGTCCTCTCCTCCCAGGGCAAGGCGGAACGGAAGGATGCTCTCCGGCCGAAGGGCCCTCGCCTCCCACACCGGAAGTCCGGGAAGAAACAAACGCTGCTACTATGTGGCACCGCCTGTTGGAGAACCAAAGCAAGGACCCCAGAGGTGACGTCTGCACACGGGGATGTGGCTCAGCAGCCGAGCGGCTGCCTCTCCCGTGTGAGGCCACGTGTTTGCTCCTGGTACGTAAAAGCGGCGACCTTCAGAAAATCAATCTTAACCACATGGGGATGGGGAGTCTAACATAAATTTTATAACAAAAATCATTAGTATAATAGGACTATAGATACATGAGCAAATAACCCTATTCCAAGCGTTGATGTAAGTGCCTAGGTAGAGAAGGGGAACCAGAGAAAAAAATAAAACTCTAAAATATAATTTACACACAGACACACAGACACACACAAACACACACAAACACACACACTCACTCCAAAACCTAAAGAGAAAACCAAAAACTTGTATGTATTAGTTCTTAGTTTTTGGGGAAAGTCCACTTGAACATTTGGGGAAAAACAATTTTATCATAAACATTGACATATAATTGACATATAAAACAACTGACATATAATCACATGCATTGTTCATAGGAATCATTGATGTGGCTATCCCAATAATAATAGTAGCCTCCTTTTTAAATCTCTATCTCAGGCATGTGATAAGCTAGCACTTTGTGTATTTAATTCTTTATGTATTTAAGTCATTTAATTCTCCAACAGTAAACATATTAGTTACTATCAGAACCACTTCCTCCATCTATGTACACATATAACTGTTTACTTAGATATTTGTGTTTCCATGTCCCTTTTTCTTTTTTACTTTTTAAGTTTAAGGCCAAGCAATCCTTTAAATTGCTTATGCTACAATTTGGTCAATCTATTTTGGAAAACTGGCAGAAATCTAATAAATCTAAACATATGTCTGGCCAAATGGTTTCAGGTATAAGTATAGATGTTTAAAAATATGTATATGTGAATGTTCATGCCAGATTCTTCCATAGCAGTGAAAAATTGGAAATAAATCATTGGCCTAGAACTCAGAATTTTCAGGGTTACATGGTAATAAGTGGCTACCCCATAAGTTCAAATCGAGGCTTGAACATTATCTAAATTCACACTATACTAGAAAGAAATCATCTGCTAATGGCTACTCTTCAGGCTACACTCCCAGATTCAAGGGATAGACATCCTCTCTCCTTTGCTTTTAAGAGAACATTTACTAAATGATATAAAGAGCTGGAAAGATAGTACCAGGGTTAAGGCTATCGTCTTGCATGTGGCTGACCCCGGTTCAACCCCTGGCGTTCTATGGCCCAGCAAGCACTCCTGTGAGCCACCCCCAAGCACAAGGCAAGGATTAACTCTCTGAGTACTTCCAGGTGTGACAAAAACTCACCACCCCACCCCTCGAAGAAAAGGTGTGGATAGTTCTGAGAATAGGCTACTGCAACAGTGCAGATAATAAATGGCCCGGCACAAAGGAGCTAGGAGACAAAAAAGAGATTCCATCAGTGAATAAAAAGAACCAGGTAAGAAACCAAATAAGAGGGTGAAGGAGTGGGACAAGTGGTCAGTGCAGAATGAGGCACGGACGGGAGGTGAGCTAGGGCGCAGTGAATGGACGGTAGGTGTCCAGGGCAGAGCTGGAGAAGACAGCCGAAGTTCAGGAAGGAAATCTGAACGGTGTGTGTGTGTGTGTGTGTGTGTGTGTGTGTGTGTGTGTGTGTGTGTGTGTGTGTGTGTGTTGCGGGGGGGGGTTGGGGAGAAGCTTTCAGAATCATCAGCATATTTGCATCTTAGATTCCCTAAATAGAGAATAACATCTGTAATAAAGTGTGATTTATTCATTCTTCTGACAATATTAGCTCACAAGAAGGGCTCTGCGGGGACCTAGAATTAATCTGGAAACCATCAAAGCAGACAGAAGGTTGGTCCGAGTGAACAATCTTGTGGAGGAGGGCTCACTTCTGCCGTACCTGAAGGTAGCAATCTAAGGGAAAGCTTGATGCTTTCTAAGGTAAACAAAGAGGTGTCGGCTTGCCACCTTGCTTCGTGGGAAAACCTTAAAATGTATTATAGGCAGAGATGTAAGAGGCAAAATATGTAATTCAGTATCCTCAACGGCCCTCGCATTCCTGGTGGTTAATATTTTGCTTCATAAGGCAGTTTCCTGTATTCTGTTTCAATATCAAAATAATGCAAAAGGATAACTAGGGTATAATTTGAGGTCACAGATACAATGGAAGAAGAGGATAACCAGAGGGAAGTGGCCGCTTTTTAAAACTCTTTATGCTTAAAGGATAGGATTGCTTTGGGGAAGAGTTATCAAAATTCTAACCAGTATAATAATTAAGAGGGGTGGTGTAGGGTGGGAGGAGGGACATAACATAAGCAAAGAAATGTACAAAACTATCATTTCCAGGGGAAAAATGCATTAAAGTGAAAATCCTAATGAATCAGCAAAAAGCTATGGGATCCTTTTCACATGGTGAATGATCAAACATGCAGAATAGACACCTCTCCTACATCCTGTCAAGAAAGAGCTTAAGAAAACCCCATAATGGGGGCTGTAGAAGTAGTACAGTGGGTACGGTGCGTGCCTGTGGCCCACCCAGGCATAATTTCCAGTGTCCCATTTGATTCTCTGAGCCCACCAGGAGTGATCCATGAGCACAGATACAGGAGTAACCCCTAAGCATTGCTGGTGTAGCTCAAAAACAAAACAAAAACATAATGGATGCCAATTTGACAGAGGATTAATTAGTAGCAAAATTATTTCAAGAAGTCATACCACTCAACAACAAAAACACAAACATCCCAATGGTCGAGTCGACAGAAGAGCTGAAGAGACACACAAATAGGACCCACATGGCGACACATTCCTGACAACCCTCTGGTTCAACGCCAACTCAGAGCCACAGTCTCTGGAATTAGTGAGCATGAACCCCAGAATACAGCACTGACCTGCACAAATATGGACCCCTGACCCCAAGTCGCACGGTGTATAATGGAGAAAGCGGAGGGATTTACCTGCCCGAATGAATGAAGATGAAACACAGGAAGGATGTCAAACGCTAGAAGTTTCTAAACCCCCTGACAAAGACCTCAAAGGAACAAAAATGCCACTGAAGTGAAGAAAATTCATAGAAGAAAACTTCAACACGTATAGATTGTTTGAAGAAAAACTAATCAAAAATCACTGAGATTAAAAAATATGCTGCAGTTAAACTAAAAAAAAAATACATAAAACCACAACAAAAAGCGTCCAATGGCAGGATTTTGGAAGCTGAGAATTGAATCAGTGAGTTTGAGGATTAAGGAAGAAAAAAATCATTAAAGATATGAACCAAATTCAAAAGAATTTTTAGAAAATAAAGGAAAAAGAGATTTATGGGACAGCCGCAGGAAGGATAACACTCACATAATAGGAGTTCCAGAAGGAGAGGAAAATAAGGAGGAAAATAGTTGAAGAAGTAACCATTGAGTGCCAGGAAGGTAGTTCAAAGGGCTGGGGTGCACGCTTTGCATTCTGGACCATGGGGCTCGTTCTCCAGTACCTCAAGCACTGCCAGGGGTGACCCCTAACCACCAAGCCAGGACTATCTACAAGCATCATCAAGTATGCCCCCTCCCCTGTAAAACCACTAAGAGTTGAGAACTTCCCCAATGTGGGGAAGGAAACATACCCAGAACTAGGAAGCCCAAAGAGTTCCAAATAAAATAAAGCCAAACGGATGAAGACCAAGATATAATGCTATTAAAAAGCAAAAACCAAAGACAGAAATAGAATCTATGACAGATTATAATAGAAATAGAATCTCAAATAAATTTGAGAGCAAAAAAGTAAAGCAAGTATTTATATACAAGGGGACCCCATATCACGTCACATTTGTCAAATGAAACTCCATAGGTTGTAAAGGGGATGATATAACATAGGTAATGTGTTCACTAAAATAGGGCTCCAACCAAGAAGACTCTGTCCAGGTAAGTTATCACTCAGATCTGAAGGGGAATACAAAGTTCTTCATATGAACAACAGTTAAAGAAATCCACGCAACTAAACCAGCTCTGCAAGAAATATTAAACAGTTTTTAGTATTGGGAAGAAACGACAGCTGAAAGTAGTAAGCTACTTAAGAAACAGATTCAACAGCACTGAAAATATGAGATCTAAATAGCAACCACTGGAACGTTGTAATGTGCCAGTCAAGTTGACAGGCGGGGGCGGAGCAGGGGTTGGGGTGGGGAGGGAATCTGGGAACACTGGTGGAAGGAAGTTGACATTGGAGGAGGGGCTGATGTTGAATTAATGTATGCCTACAATGCAACTATCAGTAACTTTGTAAATTATGGCTCTTTAATAAAAATTTTTTTGAAAAAAGAAACATAAAAGGTAGGAAGAGAGCAGTGCAATAATGATCTCTTAGTATTTAAAACTTACTTGCTTTAAATTTAGTAAGTGATACAATCTTAGAACTCTACATGTAAGTAGCATTGTAGCACTGTCATCCCATTGTTCATCCATTTGCTCGAGCGGGCACCAGTAACGTCTCCATTATGAGACTTGTTGTTACTGGTTTTGGCATATCGAATACACCACGAGTAGCTTGCCAGCCTCTGCTGTGCGGGCGGGATACTCTCGGTAGCTTGCCAGGCTCTCCGAGAGGGATGGAGGATTCGAACCCGGGTCGGCCATGTGCAAGGCAAACGCCCTACCCACTGTGCTATTGCTCCAGAAATGTGAGTAAAATTCTTGAAAGTAAGGCTCTTGAAAGTAAAGTTCTTGAAAATCTCAAAGGGGGAAAAATACTCAGAGCAAGCAGAGAGAGGTTAATGGAACTTGGTCACCAAATATCAGAGTATATAAAAGAAAGCCAAGAAACAAACTGTAAAAACACCCAGAATCAATATAGAAGAGCATCAATAACTTTATTCATTTCAATAACTTCAATAAATATCAATGGTTTGAACTCACCAATTGAATGACACAAAATGAATGTATAGATTAGAAAAAAATTCTTCTACGACTTGAATTTTAATGACAAACACAGGCTTAAAATGTAAGACTGGATAACAATCATGTAGGCAAATGATCACCTAAAAAGGCAGGCAAAACAGATGTCAATTTGGAAGATGGATTAAGATGAGCTAGGAATCGGGGCCGAAGCTATAGTACAGTGGTTAGAACATTTGCCTTGCATTCGGCCATGTGGTTCAATTACTACATCCGTGTGGTCCCCTGAGTACCACCAGGAGTAATTCCTGAGCACAGAGCCCAGAGTAACCCCTGTGCATCGATGGGTGTGATCCAAAAAGCCAAAAAAAAAAAAAAGAAATGAGCAAGGAAGATAGCTCAGCAACACACAAGCCAGGCATGCATGAAAACTGCTGTGATACTCAACACCATCAAAAAAAAAAAGTGGGACAGGGATAGATATTATGTAATGACTCAGTGACCAATACAAAAAGAGGACTTAGCACTTCTTCACATATCTGTACAAAATGAAGAGCTTAGCAAAACACTTGACAGTCATACCATATGACTATCAGGAGGTCTAAAGCAAAATATTAACAACATAAGAGAAGTAGGACACTTTTACATTCTAATCTTCCCATGAGAGAGCATAACAAAACCAAAAACACCAATAACAAAACAATCAGCTCACATGAGCCAGAGTGAGGTTTACTAGGCTTTCACCCTCCAGAAGCTACAGACACTTTCTTCTCCAGTGCCCAAGGGACTGTCTCCAGGACAGGCCACGTGATGAGACATGTGCCAATAAACTGAGTATTACAAGCACATCCAGTTTCTTTCCACATCACAATGCCATAAAGGTAGAAATGAGCTATAAAAAGAAAACTGGGGAGAAATCAAACATCTTAAGACTAAACAGCATGCTACTAAAAAAACTAATGGGTCAATGAGGAAATCAAAGAAGAAATAAGAGTTTCTGGAAACAAATGAGAATCAAGACACAAGGCACCAGAATATATAGGACACAAAGCAAGGTACTGCTAAGAGAGAAGTTCATGGCAATTCAGGCTTATTACATCAGGAAATCAGGAAACATTTCAAATAAGCCATCTAACTCACATCTTAAGGAACTGGAAAAAGAACAAAATGAACCCAAAGTCAGTAATGTAAGGAAATAATAAATTTTAGAGCAGAAATAAGTGAAATGGAAATAAAAGACAATATAAAATGATCAATGAAACCAAGAACTGGGTTTTGGAAAGAAAAAAAAAGACTGACAAACCCTTGGCTAAACTCATGAAGAAAAAAGAAAAATAAAACACTTCAGAAACAACCCTCAGAAATAAAGGAGGAGTTTAGAACAGATACCTCAGAATATAAAAAGGGTCAGAGGATAAGAGATTACCGTTATGTCACCCAGTTGGAGAATTTAGAAGAAATGGATGAATTTTTATTTATTTTATTTTAGTTTTTTGCTATTTGGCTCACACCCAGAGATGCTCAAGGGTTACTCCTGGCTCTACACTCAGGAATTACTCCTGTTAGTGCTTGGGGGACCATATGAAATGCTAGGGATCGAACAGGGGTCGGCAGAGTGCAAGGCAAATGCCCAACCCGATGTACTATTGCTCTGACCCCAAGGATGAATTTTTAGAAACTTAACAACCTCCCAAGTTTTAGTCAGAAGGATACAGAAACCCTGAATAGCTATCTTACAAGGAAATTGGAAAAGTAATCAAAAGTCTACCCATGTTATATACACTATTGATGAGAATGTAAATTGGTGTGACTCCCATTAAAAAAAATGGTTTGGACATTGCTTTAAAAACTGACAACACCAATGGTCTCAGTTTCCCTCCCACCCTTTCTCTCTCCCTCTCTCTCTCTCTCTCTCCCTTCCTCCCTGTCTCTCTCTCTCCCTCTCTCTCTCCCTGTCTCTCTCTCTCCCTTCCTCCCTCTCTCTCTCTCTCCCTGTCTCTCTCTCCCTTCCTCTCTCTCTCTCTCTCTCTCTCTCTCTCTCTCTCTCCCCTTTTGGGCCTTCTGGTTTGCAATACAGATAATGAAAGATTACCAGGTATATCCCTTTACCTATTTTCAACATTCAGTTCCTGTCCAAAATGATCATTTCCAAATATTATTGTCCTATTGGTCCCTTCTATTGCAACTGCCCTTTTCCTTCTTCCCTGCACTCGCCCTGCCACACACCCTTTGGCAAGCATCCAACCATTGACCAGCCTTCACACTGGTGAAGAGATGGGTGTTGAAAAAAAAAAAGAGAAAAAACAAAAACAAACTGAAAACAGAGGCATGAGAGCTAGTACAAGAGGCAGGGTGCTTGCCTTGCATGCAGATGACTTGGGTTTGATCCCTGGTACCCAGAGAGTCTTTCCAGACCCTCAGTGGCAGAAATAAGTCCTGTGAGCCACTGGATGTGGCTCCAGAACAAATCAAGCCCAACTGAACAAACCTAAAAACAGACATACCAGGGGGTCCAGCATTATCTCACCTGGATATTTAACCCAAGTCCTAGTTTTTGGTGGAGGGTCTCGAGAAGTTTATGTATCTATCAAGATGTGTAGTTATACTCTCAACACATAGTGTTATATATACATCAATGGTAAATCAGTGATGTTTTATTTTTTCAAAAAAATTGCAATCAACGAGAACAGTGCAGTCATCAAAAATCGGAAACTCTTTATGATCCAATGATCTAAGTAGTAGATAAATATGGAAAAAAATCCTGAATGAGAGATATGTACCCCCACATTCATCATAGCATCAGTCACATGAACCAATGAACACCAAAAGACCTATCTTCTAGTGACTGGCTAAAGATTATGGGATACACAGAGAGAGAGAGAGAGAGAGAGAGAGAGAGAGAGAGAGAGAGAGAGAGAGAGAGAGAAATGCTATTTTTCTACCTAGAGAGAGATTCTGCTATTTGCAAACACATGGGTGGACCTAGAGGTAAGATAAAGGCCAACACTATGATTTCACTCAAATGGGAAAAATTAAGAAGCAAAACTAGGGGCTGGAGAGATGGCACAAGCGGGCTGGGGGCTTGCCTTGCATGCAGCTGCCCAAATCTGATCCCTGGCACCACATATGGTCCCCAATCCCCATCAGGAGTGATACCTGTATGCAGAGCCAGGAGTAAGCCCTGAGCACAGCTGGGTGTATCCCGACACACGCCCGCCCCCCCAAAAAAAAAAACCAACAAATGAAACAAAATGTCAGAAAACTCTTTGGCAATAGGAACAAAATGCTAGTTACCTGAGAAGAAGGGATGTGGGCAGGTAAATCAGGTAAAAGGGAGAAATTCTAGGGTGAATGAAGGAAGCTAGGCTTTTGGCGGGAACATACATAGTAAATACAGATACTGATTTGTATGCCATGCGCCTGAAATTTACATCACACTCTAAAACAAAATTACATCAATAATTTTAACACACACCGCAGTGCTCTGCACGTTAAGCATTTCACGGGCACACATCATGTTTTACCAAACTGAATCCCCGGAGACTGGCTACCTGAAACTTGGAACCTAAATACAACACATAGTAATGGTAATAGTTCCTTTTAGACATCCTGTAGGTCCCTTTAAGTTCCAAACCAATATTGACTTGTCTTAACTATTGGTGGCTGGTAAAAGGGGTGTGGGAGGAAATATTTCCAGTTAATTGCAGTTAGGCAAGAAGGAGCCCTGAAATAACATAGCCTTAAAAGATAAGAAAAATGGGGACTGGGGAGAGAGAGCTGGATGCCAGGGTTTAATCCCATCACTGTGTGGTCCCCAACCACTCCCTGGAGCACTTGAACTGGAGCCTGAGTACCATCGGGTGGGCCTCCTTGCCAAACAAGGAAATGTTTTTTAGCTATCTAAGAAAACAAAGAGTGGGGGCTGGAGTGACAGTACAGAGGGTAGGGAGTTTGCCTTGCACACGACCGACTGACACAGGTTCAAGCCCCGGTATCCTATATGGTCCCCTGAGCACCTCCAGGAGTAATTTCTGAGTGCAGTCAGGAGTAACCCCTGAGCATCAATGGGTGTGACCCAAAAAGAAAAGAAAAAGGAAGAAAGGAAGGAAGGAAGGAAAGAAGGAAGGGAGGGAAGGAGGGAGGGAGGGAGGGAGGAAGGAAGGAAGGAAGGAAGGAAGGAAGGAAGGAAGGAAGGAAGGAAGGAAGGAAGGAAGGAAGGAAGAAAGAAAAAAGGGAGGAAGGAAGGAAGGAAGGAAGAAAGAAGAGAAAGAAAGAAGAGAAAAAAGAAGAGAAAGAAAGGGAGGAAGAAAGGAAGGAAGAAAGAAAAGAGAGAGAAAGGAAGAAAGGAAGGAAAGAAAGAAAGAAAAAAGAAAGAAAAAAAGAAGAGAGAAAAAGGAAGGAAGGAAGAAAGAAAGAAAAGAGAGAAAGAAAGGAAGGAAGGAAGGAAGGAAGGAAGGAAGGAAGGAAGGAAGGAAGGAAGGAAGGAAGGAAGGAAGGAAGGAAGAAAGAAGAGAAAGAAAAAAGAGAGAAAGAAAAGAAAGAGTGCTCTTTAATTTCAGAAGCAAAGCACCCGAAAAAGATTTACCCTTCGAAGAAAGAAAGTCCAGGTCAGCCCAGAAATCAAAACAGGCTTTGGCAAAACAGAGCAGAAATTTGGGCTACACAGCAAAATGTTCTGAGATAAATGTTCTCTCTCCTATTGCTGACTGGCAGCTGGTTAAGGGAAAGAGCCGAAAGAAGGTTGTAAAAAAAAAAAAATCACAGTTTTGATCATGAGAAACCTTAAGGAGAAAACAAATTAAAACAAATGCCTTCTTCAATGAAGGCGAGGCTGCACATCACTCCTGACGTGTGTGGATATCCTCTCTGTCCCCCCAGAACAGGAGAAGGAAATGAGCTAAAAAGCCAGTCCCGGGCTCTCTCCCTTACGCCCCAGGACGGCTTCACGAGGAGCAGGTGTGCAAATGCTTCCAGTGGCGTAGAGGGGAGGGGATTGCAACCAGCAGCGATTCTAAGACAGGAAAGTTCGGTTCGGGCGAGAGAACTGGTATGAGCACTATCCCGGGGTCTCTTCCACCAAAGATTTGTGTTTCTGCAACTAACCCCATGGTTTCTTAATAACTTCTGCGCAGCAGAGGTTTACAGACAAATCCAGCTAACAGAGGCTACAGGAAACTACACTGTTAAGAAGGAAGATGGACGTTTTTCACTGCTCTGTTTTAAAAACCAAGACAATCCTGTGCCCCCAGCTTCTACAGTATCCAGGGATGTGATTGGGCTAACCTATACATCCCAAAGGCTAGCAAAACAAGAGTCTAAATACAGCTGGTGACTTATGGAGAGTTTCCTGACCCTTCACTAAATGTCCCTAGATTCCTCTGGTGTTTAAACCTGGGACTCATCTTTGGTTTGGGGGTGATGTGGGGTTGCTGGGGATCCAGCCCAGGCCTCCTAGCTGCTGTGAGCCTGCACTCCACCTCGGAGCCCCATCCTTGGACCCTCGTGCCATCAGCACAGCTGCCTCCAGGAGTCTGAGTCCTTTTAGTCTCTTAATATCAAAAAGAAAAAAAAAAATCAGATCACTGGTTGTGAGACTAGTTTGTGAACAGAAATGAGGCAAAGAAGGGGAGAAGAATGTTTCGGTAACTCCTCTGAGAAGAAAATCACCCAAAGTCTATAGCCCTTAAGTGATTTCTTTTCTATCTGGTGCCAGGGATGGAGGCCAGGGCCTCACCCATGGGCAGCAGGTGCCCGACTGGGAAGGGTCTAGTCACACAGCTTTTGAGGGCTCTTTCTCAAACCTCCACCGAGGAGAGAGGTCCCTCCCTGGGAGACTTTAGCTTCCTGGGTGGAACAAACACTTTCTTCGCCCCCCCCCCCCAATTCCTTCCTGGCACCCGACTTCAAGATGCAGACTCATTTAAATAATAGAATTAATTTCTCTAATGTACCACGGTCGAATCCCGCGATGTAAATGTTGCTTCATATATTTCTCAACGCATTGATTGATTCGTAAGTTTATTGTTGCCTCTGCCATTAACTTTCTCTTCCTTATTACTAACAGTATATTATATGCTCCCCTTTGTGGAATTTCGTGCACCGAGCTAGGTGCTTTGCATATATTATTTATAATCCTATCACAAACGGGTTTCAGAAAATAAAATCATCTCTTGGCCTGAATAAGAAAAGAGACGCAAAGAGGAGTTAGTAACTCCAAGTTCCCAGAGCCAGTGAGTGCAGGAGCGGGATGGGGGCTTGGACCTACCTCACCGCCTCACTCCAGACTCCACTCATCCCACTCTAAACGCACTTGCTGATCAAGTCACTTTTTATCCCCCCCTCCATTTTTTAAAATTGAATCACTGTGAGACAGACCCTTACAAAGCTACTCATGATTAAGTTTCAGTCATACAGTGTTCCGATACCCATCCCTCCACCAGTGTACATTTCCAGCACCAGTGTCCTCAGTTTCCCTCCCATAACCCCCCACCCTACCCCTAGCCAGCCTCTATGGTAGGCACCTCTCTCTCTCTCTCTCTCTCTCTCTCTCTCTCTCCCCCTTTGGTCATTGTGGTTTACAATGCAGATTGAGTCAGTCACTTCTGAGACTATTACACTTTGTCTTAAATAAATATCAGGATGATGATATTTAAATAAATATTAGGATGGTCATTATTTATGGGTATGATGCAGGCCCTTCTAACAGACTGAATATGCTTCTTACCATCTGATTGACAGGCCCACAGAGAAACAGCCCGGGGGAGGAGGGCTGCAGTAATAACTCTCCCTTTCAAATGAAGCGTAATGCTTGCTTCTTCCATTTAGAGACTATATCGTTATGATACATGTTGTGGCTGACTTACATCTGTCTACTCCACAGCACTCATGAGAAGAATAACACCACATCTGACCAAGCCATGAGAACCGACTCAAGGACCAGATCTTATTTACCTCCATCTCTCCAGTGCCTGGAAAGGGGGGTAAGACGTCCAGCCTATGATGCTGAGATGAGGTAGAAGCCACGATGGTCAACCTCTAAAAGCAATATTCGAAGGTACCTGGAACTTTGGTAGTGTAGGGGATGGAACCCCAGGGCCTCAGCCATGTGAAGCCTGTGTTATACCTCTGAGTTATATCCCCAGCCCCCGTGAACTATTCTGAGCAGCAAAAAGAGAGTCCATGTTTCAAAACGGGACATTTTCGGTCTTCGAGTAAACAACTTCCTACCTCTCGATCCTTGAGCTTCATGGCAAGCACCAGCTGATGCCTGTGGTTCGTCAGCGCCTCCCGGTAATTTCCCTTGGAGAAGAATGCAGAGCCCAGATTCCCGTGAGCTCGGCATTCTCCTGTCTGGTCACCTGCATCGGAGGAGAAGAAACGTCAAACTTCCTCAGAGGCATGGTGTGACTTATAACTAACTTAAAATGCTGTCTTAATTTCAGAGCCACATGCTTGCAATGCTTGCTTTGCTTTCTCTCGAAGATTCTATGTGGGAAATTAGGTCCTGGAATTTCCATCTCTGGACAACAATGACTTCTGCTGTTAGCGCAGGCAAGTACAGTCAGGGACCCTGGTGTCCGGGAAATGAGATGCTAAAGAAGTTGACACAAACCAGCTGGAGTCATTGCTCTTTCAATGACCTGTGTTCTGAACAATCATTTCCTTGTTGGTTCAGTCATTTGACACCAAACTTCCCATAAAATATATGGAGCTTCTGCTAAGGGGAGATTCACTGTTTCTTGCTGTCATCCCGGGAGCCCTTGGGTCCTTGCCAGGACGGTAATCCCAACCGGAAGCCAGTAACTGCACAGTGACGAGGAGACTTGCTCAGCGTCACACAGCTAGCCAGTGGCACTGTCGGGTTTCTAATGCTCCCATCCCTACATGTGGTGGAACTGGGCTCCACCATCCCCACCTTTGGCCACAGTATTGCAGTTTCCGTGGGCCAAATAATGATGTAGCCAAAGGTAGGTAAATATTAACATTAACATAAAATGTTGGGGCTGAAGCGATAGCACAGCGGTAGGGCGTTTGCCTTGCATGCAGCCAACCCGGGCTCGATTCCCAGCATCCCATATGGTCCCCCAGCACTGACAGGAGTAATTCCTGAGTGCAGAGCCAGGAGTAACCCCTGTGCATCGCCGGGTGTGACCCCCCCCCCAAAAAAAAAAGCCAAAAAAACCCCCATGAAATGTTAAATTCGTGTTAACCATGCTAGTAAACCTATTAGCCCAAGTCTCTGGGGAGGATGATGAATATGTTAGTACCTATCTTTTGGCCTGGGTGCCTTGTACTGTAAAAAAAAAAAAGCCCAAGAGTACTTAGTGCTTGAAAATAGAATGTTCTAGAGGCACACTCACTTTTCACTGCCTACGTTACTCCTGTCAATACCCGTTAAACAGCTTTCTAGCCTCTCCTGTGACGGAAGAAACGAGGGAAAGAAGCGTAGCTACCTAAGGTCTTGGCTACATCCAAGTCCTGCTGCATGTAACCCGTGCTCTTCTCTGTGTTTCCCAGAGACCAGTAAGCGCTGCTCAGGGCGGAGAAGACGGAGCCCCTCAGTTTGAGGCTGCAGGTGCCGATCTTCAGAGCGGCTTCTAGGACAACCACAGAGGCCCCGTGGTGGCCAGCGGTCAGCAGTTCCTGTCCAACCACGGACACGACCACAAAGGGGCTCTTGTCCAGTTTCATTTTCTGAAGCTGCTGGTAAGTGGGTTCGAGGGAGTCTGAGGAAGAAAAAAAAAACAAAGGAAAATAAGAGAATGTGAGGTGACCCACACCACAGTCTTTCCGAGATGCCCTGGTGACTAATGTTAAGCGGACCTTTCTAGAGATGGCAAGCAGTCTTCCACTTTTTCATCCGGCAACTCTTCGCTGTCTACTTACACACCCTGCACCCCTTGCCTACCATTACGCACCCCGCACCCCTCCCTGTCCACTTACGCACCCTGCACCCCTCCCTGTCCACTCATGCACCCTGCACCCCTCCCTGTCCACTCATGCACCCTGCACCCCTCCCTGTCCACTTATGCACCCTGCACCCCTCCCTGTCCACTCATGCACCCTGCACCCCTCCCTGTCCACTTACGCGCCCTGCACCCTCCCTGTCCACTTATGCACCCTGCACCACTCCCTGTCCACTTACACACCCTGCACCCCTCACTGTCCACTTACGCACCCTGCACCCCTCGCTGTCCACTTACGCGCCCTGCACCCCTCCCTGTCCACTCATGCACCCTGCACCCCTCGCTGTCCACTTATGCACCCTGCACCCCTCCCTGTCCACTCACACGATGACTGTACCCCTTACTGTCCATTAGTGGAGATGACTCTGCGTCCCCACTACTACCCCAGTGTGTCCAGTCGCATGGTCGGCGACCCTCCCCCCTCACGCGCACATGCGGCATTCATTCTCTCTTCTGGCCTCTCTCTCTGATCAGGGTTCCCCCTTCCCTGCCTGGCTCTGCTCCCTCTGCCTCTCCCCTCTCTGTGTGCACAGCCTCTCCGCCCCCGTGACCAGAGAGCAACCCCTGCTCCTTCCGTCCACACTAATCTTTGCAGCTGAACTTCGGCGGTGTTTTTTTCTAAGTGTGAACGCAGAGTCTGGTACGTGACTGTTTCAGACCGCTCCACTTGCATTACCATTTCAACTGCGTTCCCGGAGATACAGCTCAAGTGGTAAATTACTGGCAATACGTGTAAGAGGTCTGGACTGGTCCCCAACACTGTATGGTGGCCCACAGGGACCACCGGGCTCCAGAAGTAGAGTGCCCCTGCCCCAAATCAAATAAAGTGACATACTCTCCACGCTAAATCGGAAGACCACTATAGGGCTGTTTACGCCATATATTAGCTCCAAGACAACTGGCACACTGTGGTCACTGAATTTTAATATGCTGTTGCCCTGCAGGTAAAAGTCCCCAACACACCTGGCATGCAGAGCACGTTTCCCAAAGATGTCTGGGCACGGCTGACTAATAAGCTCTGTGACTGTTTTTGCTCTTTTGACATGTCGGAGATCAGTCTCTGAGCCTGGTGCCTGAGAGACCGGGGGGGGGGGGGGGGGGGAGGGGGGGAGGGAGGTGGTTTCCACGGAGCAGAGCTACATTCCCAGCCCTGTTTTGTTTTATTGATTGACTTTTTAAAAGACAATTGCAGGGCTGATGACTGTAATCCTACAATGAGGTGGCACTTATAACACATTTGCTTTTAGCTTTCCTGAAAAATGACTTCACTTTAAGTTGTTCCACTGTTTAAAGAGTGTGGGTGGGGGGGATATCATACACAGAGTGATCCCTTCAAATCATGAATCTCTTGTATAACAGGATGGCACTAAAATGTAGTTTTGTGTGTGTATATGTGGATATATATATACATATATATATATATATATATATATATTATTTATGACTTAGAACCTCAGCTCTCCACTAAGGAAATCTCCTCTGAATCAACATTATCACAGAAACCTAGAAACCTACTATTGCCTGAAGCAATTTTTTCCCTTTAGTCAGATCACTAAACAGAGAACAAAGAACATTTTTACACCTGTCGAGAGGCAAGCGGTAGGGTGTGTAGTCCCAGTAAATGCAGGTAAACCAACAGGGTGAAATGCAAGCAGGAGGACCCAGAAATTGCTAGAAAAGACAGGAACAATACACCAGGTTGAAATCCTGAGTGCAGGATTTTAAGCGGTACACTTGCAGATTGATCTGGAAGCCAGTTAGCATCCCACTAGTTGGAAGCAAAAATAATGGATTTTTAGAATAGAAAAAAAAAACAGCAGATACCCTTATTTTAGAAACGAAGAAGAATGGGGCCACGATCCACAGACTCATTGTCCTTCTCTCTCAGAAGAGAGATTGGTGTTGAAATGTTATATACCTAAAACTCCACTATCAATAAATTTGTAAATACAGTTCTTTAATTTAAAAAATTCCTTAAAAAATTATATTTAATGGGGCTGGAGCGATAGCACAGCGGGTAGGGCATCTGCCTTGCACGCGGCCGACCCGGGTTCGATTCCCAGCATCCCATCTGGTCCCCTGAGCACCGCCAGGAGTAGTTCCTGAGTGCATGAGCCAGGAGTAACCCCTGTGCAACGCCGGGTGTGACCCAAAAAGAAAAAAAACATTTAAAAAACCAAAGAAATGACGAAGAATGCGAGTAAGTAATCCCCCCAACATCTGATGCCCGGGAGGGAGGCCCTGGAGGCTGTGGGTAGCAGGAATCCTAGGCAACGATGTAAATTGCCAGCCAAGGAAACCAGGCAGGGCAGGCTTTAGGTGGAAAAGAAAGGCACTCGGTAGCCACGGAAAAAGTGGGGGACTAGGGGCCACACTCAGAGTCAAAACTACACCCCCAAAGCCTGATTGCGGGGTGGTGAGCTGGATGCCGCAATTAAACCTGGACATCCCGGCCTGCAGTGCAGACTCACTGTGACCTAATGAATCTCCCCTGGGCACAGGAAGTCACCACAGTCACCACTAGCTCTGGCATCCATTCCATGCCACCCTGTCTTGGACCTTTCGCTCCTGAGTCGATGTTGGGAGTCGCAGTCACCGAGGATGGGAAATGAGGATGCTTGATTGTCAGCCTTCACAGAACAAAGCAGGAGGCAGCGGAAAGAAGTGGGGGGATTTCTCAAGTGAGGAGACATCAGACACAGGCACCCCCAAACAATGATGGCCAGCAAAGGTGATCACGCGCTTCAGCTGGTCATTTCTTTTTAACAATAGCAACCAAATGCCGAGGCAGAAAAAAGGAAGTGCTGGGGTCAGAGAGATGGTAGAGTGGGTACGGCACTGACCCAGGCTTGATCCCTGGCACCCTACAACACCACTAGGAGCAGTTCCTGAGTGCAGAGCCGGGAGCGACCCCTGAGTATAGCCAGGCGTGGCCACCAAACAAACAAACAAACAAGCCATCTCATCATGCCTCCAAAACCAGACAACGTAGAAAGAAGAGAGAAAATCGCTAATGTTAGCAGACCAAAGGGGCTATTTGGACAATTCCCCAACACAAAGAACTTGCTGTACAAACGTTCACTACATAAAAATGAAGTTGAAGGAGCAAGAGGTAAGTGATCAAATTTCAATGTTCAGAATATAGGAAAAAATAATATAAATACATGAAAAGATAAAAGACTCAGTGGTGAACTGTAGCATAATGCAGCAGGCCTGAGATTCACAAATTGGCAAAATGGCAAAGTAGATGCAGTGAAAAAAATTTAACGGGTCAAGGAGATGGCTCAGAGAGCTACAGTGTACAGGTTCTCCAGAGCCCTGGGTCAATCCGTGGCACCTCATGGTCCCCCTAATACCCGCGGACCACACCTGGCGTAGCTTCTGAGCACTCCAGAGGTGGCACCAAAACAGAAACCAAAATTGCATGAAGATAAATTGTGACGCATGCTAATATGCAATACATGTCATAAGAGTTTGGGGAAGAAAATAAAGAATAATCAGAAAGCTTAAGGGAAGCCGACTTTGTTTCTGCTTTCAACTTTTTCTTATATATTTTCTTTTTTTTGGTTTATAATACTGTTCGTAATGGCTTCTCATGCAGACATAATTCCAAAACCAGTGTACCCATGCCTCTCCCACAAAGAAAGACAGCCCCCGTCCTCTCACCACCACCCCCCCACAACTTAATTGTGTGGATGAGTTCTCCCATATGGCCTTTGGATCTTTGTTGCTACCTTGAGGTGCAGCTTTAAGTCCCACATATGTGTGAGACTATAGTATCTACTAGGGAAGCTGAATTTGATTTCCTATTAAAAAAAATGGAACTAGAAAAAAATTAGAAAAAATATAAAAATTAAAAAAAAATAGAACCTGTGGGTAAAATGCTTATCTTGCATTCGACTGACTGGAGTTTGATTGCCAACACCACCTATGGTCCTGCTAGCACTGCCAGAAGTGATCCCTGAACAGTCAGGAGTGAGCCCTGAGCACCAACAGTGGCCCCCAAATAAAAACACAAGAGAATGAGGCTTAGGCAAATATTTGCCATTTCCCCCCTAAAAGTGGAGGGTATTTTAGGCAGAAGTTTTGTCCTAAATGAAGGTGTCAAATGATCGAGAATGCTGAATAGGATGAAGATTTATAGAGAAGAACGCTGATGTGTGTGGAATGACAGTTTTGCTGAGCTAAGGATAAAGAGACTTGGATGTTAAATGAACTTTCCTCCCTGTCCACTACAGAGGCAGACTGTGGTGGTGGTTACAGAAAGCCTATAGATGCTGTACGGATACAGTTATGCACATTTACATTAGATATGCATGTAAGTGTACATATGTGCATACCTGATGCCTATGCAGAGAGAGATTCAATATCTAAGCTTTATGTATTCATTCAATGTCTAAATTAAAAAACTTTTAACAGCCAATTTCTCTACTTTTGCCTGTAAGTAAAGTTTCATCAGTCCATGCTTGCTGGTCAGAAGTTCGGGTTGGCAGTTGTGTAAGCTTTTAGGGCATCTATGTGGTAAGAAACATTTTTAATTGAATAGATTTAAATTTGTGGAAGGGTCCCCAAAGCAGCATTTGGAAGCCCTGAAAGCCATCCCCAGTGGTATTCATGCCAGCAGTGCCAGCCCTGATGATTGGATGCTCTGGATGGCAAAGGAAGTTCTACTTATTTTTATCTATTTATTTATTTACTTTGGCTTTTGGGGGTCACACCAGTGATACTCCGGGGTTACTCCTGGTTCTGTACTCAGAAATTACTCCTGGCAGTGCTCGGGGGACCATATGGGATGCCGGAGATCGAACTCAGGTCAGCTGTGTGCAAGGCAGATGCCTTACCCACTGTAGTATCTGTCCGGCCCAAATGCAGTTGTACTTAGACCTAATAGTGCTAGAGACTATCAGCACCGCATTCAGGCAGTGTGTGGGACCACCAGACGCTGGGGCATGATTGGGAGATCAAGCTTGGGCCAGTACGCATCTAATCTTTTGAGCTATCCTCCTGGCCCCAAGTTACATCTTTGGTCATCTATAAACATGAAATGATTTGATGAGATGGGCTCTAAAATCCATCCTGATCCTACTGTTCTCTGGTTCTAATTCCTGTTCTCACGTAATCTGAGTCTACTGGCACAGGGACAGATTCTGCTGTTTTATCAGGCTATGCAGAATGGAATGTTGGCAGCAAAGACCTATTAAGATGTTCTTCTTTCTGGAAACAATGATAATATATGAGACAGCGAATGTCCCATCAAGCCCAGGAGAATGCAGAAGTTCTTTGCAAAACCGATGAAGCCCAGTTATATCTTCTGAAACGTAATCGGCTTAAAGAAATTAGGGTGGGGCAGGGGAGATGGAGCCAAGGGGCTTGGGGATAGACCCCCGCACAGTAAGACCCTCAAGCACCAGGCCTGGAGCAGCTCCCGAGCACGGCCAGAGATGGCCCCAAACTAAAACAAATGAGAAAAAGCACAGTCAGCTAAAAGATACACTTCATTACACACTACTTCATCAGTTCTGAGGTGCATATGTGTCCACATATTAATAGAAACATGATGCTACACAATGGCTTGTTGCTCTATTTCTAAATGGATCGCAATAACCTTTTCCAGCTCACATAAATTAAAAATAAAATGTGTAATAAGAAAGGAGTGTCATCAATTAATCACAGGCATTCTTTTTCCTAGCAATGTCTAAAACAATGACTCAACTTCCAATCCCGAGGGATGGGCCCTGGAATCCTGGAAGAGAAAAAGTGTCTCTACCGGGGGGATGTCTGGGAACGCTTTCCGAAGCGAGAGGCAACGGAGGAGAAAACAGGAGGTGAGAGAGCAGGTGATCCAGCAACTGCAGGTTGTCTGTGACAAGTCTGGCCTTGGAGGTGAGAATGGAAGCGAGGGACGATGATGCTCTCGGACCCTGAGGAGGCGGGCTGCGCTGCTGTATGGCGATGGGGAAAACGAGTAAAAGAACGGCAGGTCGGGGTTTTGAGTTAGAAAGTTTGCGCAAGAGGAAAACAAAGAATGGGCTGGGTGAGCCAGGAGGGAGCCCAGAGAAGCCAATTAGAGGCGAGACGGGATGAAGCCCTGGACTTGCAGTGATGCCAGACAGAGAGCACTCGGTGAATATCAATGTAAGAGTGAAAACTTACTGACTCTTGAGGGATTGCTCTGACTGGCCGTGACCCTGCCTTGTACCAGAGGAAGGGCGCTCTGGGAGCATCTGCGTGAGCAGTCAGAGGAGCACTTGCCTATGGCCCATCAAGAGGTCAGGGAGGGGGCTGGAGCAATAGCACAGCGGGTAGGGCGTTTGCCTTGCACGCGGCCGACCCGGGTTCGATTCCCAGCATCCCATAGGGTCCCCTGAACACCGCCAGGAGTGATTCCTGAGTGCAGAGCCAGGAGTAACCCCTGTGCATCGCCGGGTGTGACCCAAAAACAAAACAAAACAAAAAAAACAAAACCAAGAGGTCAGGGAGCTTCCAGGTCATCTTTACCACACTGTCCTCACCCCCACCCACACCATTCTGCAAAGGTTCCGACTTTTCCCAAAGCCGGTTCAAGCTGGAGCCCTGGCTTTGCATGTGGGGTCCCAAGTTCCATCCCTCGTACCGTGCAGAATGCCGGATATCCCAGACGCGACCCCCGAGTATTGCTCTGGAGTAGCCCCTAAGTGCCAAAGTATATAACCCCAAAGTCACAGCCAAAAACAGTTCAGAGTGACAGAAAATATCATTGTGGTTTTCAAGAAGAGGATTGAGGAGGGAAGGGTAAAATGTTGTTGAATAGATACAGTATTAAATCCTTTTTTTTTTTTTTGTCACACCTGGTGATGCACAGGGGTTACTCCTGACTTTGCACTTAGGAATTACTCCCAGTGGTGCTCGGGGGACCATATGAGATGCTGGGAATCGAACCCTGGTGGGCTGCGTGCAAGGCAAACACCCTACCCGCTGTGTTATTGCTCCAGCCCCTATAGTATTAAACTGAGAAGATAAAAGTTCTGCAGAGGAATAGTTGTGTTGGTCTAACGCATTACTGATGTAGTTAAGGTCACTGATTTCCACAACTAATCACAGATAGAAAAGTCAGTTTTAGGTTACATACATTTTACCACGAAGGGGTGGGGGCAGGGAGCATCTTCTATGTCCTATTCAAAAGAAATCAACCTATTTTGGGACTGGCGGTGGAGCTCAGCTGGGGCGTGCTGGTCTCACACGTGTGTGACCTGGGTCTGCTGCCTAGCACAGCAAAACAAACACAAACAGTTTCCCCCCCAAAATTCAGAATAAAAAGTGACAGCTTTGCACTTGATCCAAGCCACTTCGCGTTTTGTTCGTCTGTTTATTTACAGTTACCTCACTCTCCAAGGATTTCAAAGGCCCTCCAGAGGAATGAGATTAAAAACAAGTCAGCGCTGGCCATCCTGCTAGACACAGCTCCTAACGCGGGTGGTGGAGCTCGGCTCCAAAGCGTAAGGCCAAAGGGCAGATTTTAGGGTCCACAGCGCACCCACACACCCTCAGAGAACAACCAGCACCCAGTCCACAGCCCTGCCCACCCTGATCCTCCAAATATCAGAAGCTGGGTGTGACTGAATTCCCTTTACTTGGTTTTGTCTTGGGGGGTCACACTGGGTGGTGCTCAGGGATCACTCCTGGCGGGCTCAGGGGACCAGCTGGGGTGCTGGGGATCGAACCTGGGTCCTCTAAGTCCACGGCAAATGCCCTACATGCTGGACTATCATTCTGGCCCCGGATCTGCTTCTTTTTGACAGGTCAGGGACAGAGATGCAGAGACAGGATGCCTGGAGCCCCTTCTCCCCCTTTCACGTTGGGGAGCAAAAGTTATTCTCACACAATAGGCCAAAAAGACAAGTCTTCGGTGAAAAGTGATTGATGCCTAATAGAGACTCGAGAAGCAGCTCAACATGGAATCAAGAAAAGAGGGGCTGGAGCGATAGCATAGCAAGTAGGGGGTTCGCCTTGCACGTGGCCAACCAGGGTTCGATCCCCGGCATCCCATATGGTCCCCCAAGCACCGCCAGGAGTAATTCCTGAGTGCAGAGCCAGGAGTAACCCCTGAGCATCACTGGGTATGATCCAAAAATGCAAAAAAAAAAAAAAGGAGATTGACGGCAGCATCCCTCGGCAAGGGAGGTGGACCAGCTGCCTGCCCCGGCCCTGCGCGCCCGCCCGCCTGCCCGCACACGCCGCGGTGGGTGGAAACCCCGGCAGGTGATGTCCCGTAAATGTAATCGTCTTTAGATTACTGAATTAACAGGAAGAGAGAGGATATACACAAGAGAGCCCTCAGCGAGAAGCTGCCTGGCACCTTTAGAGGAACAAATAAAGGTAAACTCAATCTCACTCTGTAATTATTAAATCTGGGGCTGGCAGCGGTGCTAAGCTATAACATCCACATTTGCATAATAGGATACAAAGAGCCGAAATGGCTGGAAGACGATCTTCAAAGGAGAAATGGAACATCCGAGAAAGGTAACCGGAGAAGTCGTGAAAAGAAGGGTCCCTTTCACAGTTAACACTGTGTTCATTAGTGACATAAGGGAAATACATTCTATAAAATGATTTGCACGCGTGCACAAGTGTGTAAGTGCACACACGCACATTTAAGAGGGGTGGCAGTTCAACTGATATCTGGTGAAACCATAAAATAAAACAGATTTAACAGCAACCTACGCAGCAACAGTAATTAAAATGAATAGATAAGGGGGCAGAGTTATTTTCAAGTAGATAAACATATCATGTTCATTCAGGAATGAGAATATATTGATATAGGCTGACCCTACTTTTTATGGTGTATTGTGGGGCCACACCCAGCTGTGCTAGGGCTGACTCCTTGTTCTGTGCTCAGGGATCATTCCTGGCAGATTCAGGGGACCATATGGGGCACCAGAGATAGAACCTGGGTCAGCCACGTGCAAGGCAAGTATCCTATCTGCTGTTCTATGGCTCCAGCCCCTGACTCTACTTTTACAAAATAAAAAAAAAAAAAGAAAGATTGAAACTTCTAGAAAAGGTCAGCCAAGAGAAATGCTGGGTGCCTCCTGGGAACTCGGTTTGCTTCCAGAAGCAGAGAGACGTGGGGAACTACAAAGTGAGAACAAGTGACCCAGCACATGAGACCTCCATGTAAGGAGACCCAGCCTGAGAAGCCAGACACGGTATAATGACACACTCACTGGTGTGTAATACCAGAGGGCTAATCCCAGAGTTAAGGCACAGGCTTTGCCCGTGCCCAGTTCTGGCTCAATCCCCAGTGCCACATGATGCTCCAGTACCGCAGGTCTTGGAGGACCCTGGAGCATGCTGGGTAGCCTGGGATTACCTGGCACCGCTTAGGTACACAGCGTCACATGCTCAGGGGCTGGAATTAAACCAGCAGCCTGATTGGCCAAGCATCACTGGGAATGATCCTAGGGCCTCCTGGAAGTCAACTCCCCCTCCAAAAATGGGACAGTAGGGACCAGACATGGCGTTTACTAGTAGCAGGCATGTTTCTCACATGTATGGGGGCCTGGGTTGAATCCCTGGCAACACACACACACACACACACACACACACACACACACACACACCCCAAATGATAACAGAATTTCTGAATTACAACCACAGGACCAGAGAGGTCAGTAAGGTATAGGAGGATTGATACATAAACTTTCTATAAAACAATGTTGATAAAGAAAACCCCACCTGGAATAAAAACAGAGGTAAAGGCAATGCTCAAAATATATGAGATGAATTAAATTGCCTTCAGGAGAGGAAACAAAAAATAATGGACGCACTCTAGCCCCCTATAAGAGACAGCTTTCTCCATGGTTGGCCTCGGGTCACTCTTTATAAGAAGGGGAAGAACATGGCATGGAAACCCGAAGAGAGACGGCAGCACTGGGCTATTTCTCACCATGCAGGGGAGATTTCCTTAACATGTCTCTAAGCAAACTGCTTTAAAGGCAAAATGATACATGGGATTCTGCTGATCTCAACACATTCCCTCCAATATTCTAAGACAACAGCAGAAATACCTGAAATGAAGAAGGGGTATCGTGAACTGAATTAAAAACAAAACAAAACAAACAAACAAAAAAAACGTTCCGTGTGAGTTGCTTGTAGAGGGATGTAGGGAGAAACAAGAAAATATTGGAAAAGTGGAAGAGAGAGACAGATTGATTTTGTTGTTGTTGTTGTTGTCCATTTTTCCCCTCAAGCCCTGGAGCTCCAAGCGCATCTGCTCTAAGTCAGAGTTTATTAACAGCAGACCCCCAGCGGGAGAAACCATTAGGTTTCCTCTAGCAAAGACTCCGCTTTGTATGGGGCTGTAAAATCAAATGAAGAGAGCTTTTCTTGCCACTTTTGTTCTAAAACAAGAAACCTTCCTCTCTCAGGAAAATATTTTCATAGTTATGAATTGCCCAGAGGCCAAATGAGTGTCATATAGATCATCAGACTTTTACTTAGCATATATTTTGAGCCAAATGCAGCACGAGCCAGTCTATTAAAACTATCTAACGTGAAAAATATCTTCAAATGTAGAGAAAATAACGCATGATACTGCCATCAAAATGTTAAGGCTCATTCAAAAAAAAAAATAGAACATTTAGAAACAAAAGTAAATTCTGTTGGACTCAATCTAATTGATATGTTAGGATATTTAATATGTAAAAGTATGTTTATTATTTGCCACCAATTTCCTTATTGCCAACGTCACTTCACAGAGTGGACCACTAGTAGACACTTCTGGTCTAATCTTAAGGGCTCATTCCTCAAACACCGACGTTCCTCCAAGGGAAAGCGATATTTGGAGGGCCTTCCTTACAACTCCAATCTTCACAGTACTATTTTTCAATTCATTTTTTTAGAGTATTCATCAGTATAAAATATAATAACAGGAGAAGCGCATGTAAAATAGTGTCAGTCTGCTTTTTGCTCTTTCCTTTTGACAAATTAAATGCACGTCTGAAAAATGTGAGACAAGGCACACAGTGAGATACAACTTTACTCTTAATATTAGCTGGCTGGAGAGATAGTACAGGGAGAAAGGTGTTTACCTTGCATGCAGTCAACCCGAGTTTGATCCCAACCACCACCACACGATCCCCCAACCAGAACGAGGAAAAGGCCCCTGAGGACTGCAGCCCCTGCCACCCCACCCTTCACCAAGAAAGAAATATTAGAATGCTTAATGTCCTCTCTTTTTTGATTTTCTTTCTAGATAGCATAGCAATCTAAAGAAAGGAATTTACTACAAAAGGTGCTATGACTCAGACTTACACAATCTCACAATGGCAAAAAGTGTCAGGATTCTTTTTTTTTCTTTTTTAACTTTTTGGGTCACACCCGGAGATGCACAGGGGTTACTCCTGGCTCATGCACTCAGGAATTACTTCCGGTGGTGCTCCAGGAACCATATGGGATGCTGGGAATCGAACTCGGGTTGGCCACGTGCAAGGCAAACGCCCTACCCACTGTGCTATTGCTCCAGCCCCAAAAAGTGTCAGGATTCTTTAGTCTGCAAATCTAGAGAAGGCAATTAATTTACCCATTGTCTAATAGCTAACTAATGAAAAACTAAAACATATATTAAATATATACATAAAACTAAATATGTATGTATACACATATGTACATATACATATATGAACAACAAAATGATAGTTGTTATATATATTATATACATAGCACTGTAGCATTGTCATTCTGTTGTTCATCGATTTGCTGGAGCGGGCACCAGTAGTGTCTCCATTGTGAGACTTGTTGGTACTGTTTTTGGCATATCAAATACGCCACGGGGAGCTTGCCACGCTCTGCTGTGTGGGTGGGATACTCTCAGTAGCTTGCTGGGCTCTCCGAGAGGGACAGAGGAATTGAACCCAGGTCAGCTGCATGCAGGGCAAACGTCCTACCTGCTATACATAATAACCTACACATACTCTTATATAATACATATATATATATGTATATGTATACACACACACACACACACACTTTCTCTCTCTTCCATGCCCTTGGGCCTTACTGCTATCTATTCCTCCCCCAATGGTATCAGTTGTTGAAAGAGATTCTTTATTTTATGTTGCCAAGAATATCAGCCTCTTGCAAATTTGATTTTCGAGCATTCTCATCTAAATTATTGATGGCTGTAAAGGTTCCTCTCTCCCGTGCTGGTCCAAATATTTCATTACTATTTACCTCTCATGGGAGATTTCATGGCCGCTTCTACCATCCCCACGAGAAGCTGAAGACTCTTGGGGTCCTGAGCCAGTCCCGATGCAAAGGCTGCCAGGGCATCGGCGTGACGTCCAAGGTACTGGAGGGCGACGCCCTGTCGGAAGTATGCCTGCAAAGAGAGAGGGACAGCACACGTGTTACTTAGACGCCAGGTGCCAAGGACTCTGGTGACAACTGCTTACCAGGCCACAGAGGTCCACAGATAAATATCTGGTCTTGGCTCAAAACCCTAACATTTTGGTAGTCAAATTTTGTTTCTTCTAGCACTGTAAAAAGTAAGCATCATCTCTGGACTTAGTTACTAAAATACTAAAATACAGAAATCCAAAACCGTGCGGCCACTAGTGCATTCACTCGACCTCATATCTCTTCATTCTCAGCAATGGAAAACAAATTATCAAATGCTTCCTTTTCAGCAGGTCGACTTTAGGGGGGAGAAACTCCAAACAACAATAGTGAGTTTTTTGTTGAAATATTGAATGTAATCAAAGTAAAGTGAAATTTACCAGTTACACAGGCGGGGTGGGGGGCTGGGAAGGTGGGGATAGGGGGGAGGTATACTGTGATTCTTGGTGGTGGAACATGTGCACTGGTGAAGGGATGGGTGTTCGAGCATTGTATAACTGAGACTTAAACCTGAAAGCTTTGTAACTTTCCACATGATGATTCAATAAAAGAATAAATTTAAAAAAAAAGTAAGCATCATACTTATATTGAAAACCTTGATGCCTTTCCACTCACCGAACATCATTCTCCTCACATTTGGTGGCACTAACTAATATAATACTTTTATTGACTTTGGATGATTTAAAAGATATTTTTAATCTCACTTCTAAGAGCATAACTTTCTCACAGGTAGGGATTATGAAATTCCTTTACATCTTACCAAAGTGTCTGGTACAGTACACGACAAGTAAGAGACATGGTAAGTAAGAAGCATTCAAATTGCACTTGTTTTTTAAAAAAATTTCTCCTGGGGAGGGGAAAATATTTTTTCTCCTTTTATATAATAAAAATAAATCAATGAGATTATTAATACAGTATTAATAATGAGTAACGTCGCATGGCACGTTTAGTGAAGTTTTCAGACAGAATTTAAAAGCCGTTACTTGGGTGGTGGGTGAGGTGCGACAACTTGAAAAATACCAACGTGAAAGAGCAGCCCTAAAACATGTAAGGCAGAAAGCAAAGTTTTCACAACAAAAAGAAAATATGTGTGCCATGTTTAGAAACAAAATAAGAACACTGTCTCCATGTTCTTTAATTGGATAAACTTAAAAACTAGCATTACAAGCTGTGATTGCAGGAAAATATTCTTCCTTCCAGCTAGCTGCAGAAAATTAACAAAATATTTAAGTTTTAGAAGGCTTAAGAACATGCAATTTTGCTCAGAGAAGACATACAGATGGCTAATAGACATATGAGAAAAGTGTTCGTCATCACTGAGTATCGGGGAATTGAAAATCAATGAGAAAGACACCAATGACGTGCTACCTCACACCAGGAGGATTGCTTCGCCCCCAGACTCAGGAGCCAACAGTGCTGGCAGAGATGGGGAAGAGGGACCCCTATTCACCACTACCAGAAACGTTGTGTGGTTCAGCGTCTATGGAAAACAGTATGGAAACTTCTCAAAAAAAATTACAAATAGAATTTCTGTAAGGCCCAGTGATTCCATTCCTTAGCAGACAGCCCAAGAACACAAAAACATTAACTTGAAAATACACGTCCCCCACGTTCATCGCAGCACTATTTACAATAATAGCCCAGATCTGCAAACAACCCCAGCGATCAATGACATATGCATGCATAAAGAAGCTGCAGTGTATAGGCACAATGCTGCTGAAAAAATAAAAAGGAAAAAAAGAAAGAAATTTTGAGTTTGGTTTCAACTTGGAAGAAACGAAAATGGTGTCATGTGTAAGGAAAGAAGCCAGATGGAAAAATGCCAAAATCAGATGATCTCACTAAGGTGTGGTATGTGTGTGTGTATATATATATATATGTATATATATATACATATATATATATATCACTGTATCACTGTTATTCCATTGCTCATTGATTTGCTCGAGCGGGCACCAGTAGCGTCTCCATTGTGAGACTTGTTGTTACTGTTTTTGGCATATCAAATATGCCATGGGTAGCCTGTCAGGCTCTGAAGTGATATGTGTGTGTGTATATATATATATCACTGTATCGCTGTCATCCATTGTTCATCAATTTGCTCGAGCAGGTGCCAGTAACATCTCCATTCATCCCTGTCGAGTGCTAGTGTAGTCGATAGTGTATTGGGGGCTCTTTCAGGGTCAGGGGAATGACAACCGCTGTTGTTACTGTTTTTGGCATAGCGAGTATGCCAGGGGTAGCTTGCCAGGCTCATCGGGATACACTCGGTAGCTTGCCGGGCTCTCCGAGAGAGACAGAGGCTTTTGGGCGGCCTCTAATTGCCTTTACAGGTGTTCCAAGGGAATGAATAGTATCCAGTGCAAACAAACCCTTGGATGTTGGCAAAATGACTGAGGTCACCAAGTGGGGCTGCGAGTCAGGAGAGGAGAGGACGAGAGGACAGGGAGGGAGGGTCTTTGGCTTTCTGGTGGAGGGGATGCAGTAACTTTGTACACCCACAGCATAAACATTAACACTCTCATTGACCAGGTCACCATAACAACAATAAAATATCTTCTGCTTTTTTTTTAATTTTGAAAATTTATTTATTTTTAAATTGAATAACCATGAGATACAGTTACAAAGTTGTTCGTGATTGGGTTTTAGTTGTATCATGTTCCAATGTCCCCAGCTTCCCCGTCCACACCCCTACCCCTGCCTGCCTCTATGGCAGTCGCAGTCTCTCTCTCTCTCTCTCTCTCTCTCTCTCTCTCTCTCTCTCTCTCTCTCTCTCTCTCTCTCTCTCTCTCTCTCTCTCACTCTCTCTCCTTTCCCCCCTCTCCTTTTGGGCATTATGGTTAGTAATACAGATGCTGAAAGGTTATCATGGATATCCCTTACCTACTTGCAGTACTCAGTTCTTGTCCAGATTGATCATTTCTAACTATTATTATCATAGTGGTCCCTTCTCTTAAAATGTTTTTTTTTAAAGAAATGAGCAGTTTGTTTTCAAGCATGGAGAGTGAAAACAAGAAAATGAACCAAGTGTTACTAGTGTGTAGCCAGCCAAAGACCTTGTACATGATTAAATAATACATTTTAAAATGACACCATTAATGCATCGATGGCATATATTACAATATCTGCTTCTAAAATATTTGGCCTCCTATCTAAATAAAAGTCCTCTTAGAAAACTACGTGTTTATGACAAATATTTAATCTTTCAGTTCAATATACTTTAGAAGTCCCACATTTTATTCATGGGATCTAAATAAAAATTTCAAGCAACTCCTAAAACTATACTACTCAGTAAACATCATTATCTAACTTTAAATTGCCCATGTATACAGCCAAAGAGCATGAGAGAGCACTCCTCATGTTTACAAAACATATTTACTTACTGGATCTTATTTCCTTTTTATAACTACCCTTTGAGGTAATTTAAGAGAGGCAATACTATTTAGTGTTTCTATTAAGAAACAATCCATAAGCAGAATGAATACTCAGATTATAGACTATTCAAGCTTCTATTAGTTTAAACTACCAGCAGCTGTTAAAACTCAGACCCCAGGAAGACAATAACCTGTGAATGCACTTTCATTACTAATTCATGAGATTACTTCCTTTCACTAAACTCACGTCACTGCTTTAATCTTTAATGTGTTTAGAGCCATTTTTCATTACCCTTCTCATTTCTCATCTTAGGTAATTTCTATAATCAAATAGGCAATATATACTGACATTCCAAGTAAAAAATGACTATATTTTACAGAATTCTAGAAATGCTATGTTAAATCAATATTTTAAGTATATGTGTTTCTAGATAGACATGAAAATACCTGTTAACTGTAGTCATTATTGCAGACAAAAATTTCAGTAGTCATTGACTTCAGTGATGTTAAAACACATAAAAATCATTGTGGCAATCATTTGGCCATAAATGTAATCCAAACCAGTATTCTACATTTTTTTTATTGTTTCAGGGTCATACCTGGCAATGATCAGGGACTGCTCTTTACTACTCTTTCTGGGGTCACTCCTGGCAGTGCTGAACATGGAACCTGCGTCACATGCATGCAACACATGTGCAGTAGCCCACTGAGCTAGTAGCACTATAGCACTGTTATTCCATTGTTCATCGATTTGCTCGAGCGGGCACCAGTAACATCTCTATTGTGAAACTTGTCACTGTTTTTGGCATATCAAATACGCCACGGGTAGTTTGCCAGGCTCTGTCATGAGGGCGGGATACTCTCAGTAGCTTGCCGGGCTCTCGGAGAGGGATGGAGGAATCGAGCCCAGGTCGGCCGCATGCAAGGCAAACGCCCTACCTGCTGTGCTATTGCTCCAGCCCAGGTCACATGCATGCAAAGCATGTGCTGTAGCCCACTGAGCTAGTAATGACTTCTAAATACGACAGGGGCAGGGTCATGGAGGGGGATGAAACAAAAACCTTAAACTAGTCTCAAAGAATTCTGAACAAGGTCTTGCATTTTTAAAGCAAAACTTTTATCATTCTTCACTTCCCTGGAAGGACAACTGATTTCCCCATCTGCCAAAGAAAAATCACTGAAAAGTAGCATTCATCTACTCTTGGAAAGGTAGGAAACGCTTGGTATTAAACGCAAGTGCTGGTATCAAGTCCACACGACAGTTCCGAAATAGTTTGCCTTCCCCATCTGCTTAGGATGCTCGGAGGGAGATGAAGTAAGCTATGACTGGATCATACCACCCATAATCCTGGTTTTTCTTCCTTCAGGAGAAGATTCTAAAAAGAGACACAGGATAAAAGACTCAAAGGTTTCCCTGGTCCTCCCTTTAAGCCATTCTAGAATCCCCAGCCCAGCTCTGAAAAAAATTTCAGTTAAGGGCGAAGGGAGAGTGCAACAGTTCAGGCTCTTGCCTTGCATCGTGGGGGTGGGCCTTGGTTTGACCCCCAGCACTCCATACAGGAACCCAGGCACTGCCAGGAGTGACCCCTGAGCACAGAACCAGGAGTAAGCCCTGAGTACCAATGGGTGTAGTCTCCAAATCAAAAATATTAATTTTTCCACAGTTAAAAGCTTAGAGTTGTATCCCTGTCATGATAGCATAATTAGTCAAACCCTGATAACTCCCTGCTCCAAACTCAGGCAGTGGGGCTCCCCAACTTTCCCCCCCCTGAAATATTCATTGCCTATACAAATAGCTATTCAGTACAAAATAGCTGTCTGTTCTTTTGTGAGAGCTATGTCACTAAGTTAATGATGATAAAAACGAGACTGTGAGTTGTCACCGAATGAAAAGAAATCAGCACAGTGACTGACAATGAGTAAGGACGCAATAAAATTAGCGACGCTCTTATTTAATGGAAAAAAGGGGGATCATAACAAAAACACACAATTGTAGGTTAATGGAACATGAAGAGAGCCCAATCACTATTTTAAATACTTTATTAATCATAACACTGTTATTCAATTCCGATCAGCGTGTTTTATTCACTCTGTCCATAAAAGGCTGTTGCAGCTGGGAAAATCCCAGAGCTGGATACTCTCAAACAAAACCAGACCCCTCGGAGTGGAAGGACTGGCTGGGGGCTGGGGCCCCCCGTCTCACGGGTCCTCTGCCAGCCTCTTCAAAGCCAACAGGGAAACGTGTTCCTGAGATTCTCCCTCCCTTCGAGAAAAAGTCTGATCTTCTATAGTTCATCAATTCTCTCCGACTGGTTCGTTGCTACCCACTTTTGTTTGTTTTGGGTCACATTCAGCTGTGCTGGGGGGCTGATCCCTGACTCTGCACTCAGGGATCCCTCCTGGTGGCCAACCTGGGGGAGGGGATCAAACCCAGGTCAGCTGCAGGCAAGGCAAGCGCCTGACCTGCTGTACTGGTGCCCTGTACACTCCCCCGAACACAGACTTCACCGGAAGCTGCTTCCTGTTTGTAAAGAGCAAACTGGGACCCTCAGAACTGAGCAGAAACAGAAGAAGGTGGCACCTGGGAAACAGAACAGACGATGGGACCCAACCAACTTCAGATAATACAACCCCTGTATTAGGTCTCCCTGCAGCCTACCTCACCCCTACCCAGCCCTCATTCTGGTATTGGTTAAGCAGCAGAGAGAAAAGGGCTGGCAATATACATAACTCCGGAGAGCACCTAGACCCAAAGAAAGATACTCAGAAACTGAAGATCTTGCCAAGATGAAAAATGTGCATGAAGCTATACTAGTTAATACCCTGGACTAATCAGTGGGATGCCTACATTTGCAAGTTTCAATGTCATTCATTCAGGCATTGTCTGACACAAAGAATTCACAGTGATTATTCCACACATGCTACTGAATAACTTCACAAAGAATATAAATATTCTTCGGGAGTAAAAATTAAGTTTTTAATTCTTCCTTCATATCCTGAAGATCTACAGTGCCAGATACTATGAGAAAAAAAAAAAAAGCAAACCAGGACTTTTTAAAATGATAGTTCTGGAGCCAGAGACATGGTACACTGGATAAGGTACATGTCTTGCATGCTGCCAACCCAGGTTTGATCCCCAGATATTGTCTCCAGATCCCCACCAGTAGTAATCCCTGAGCACAGCTGGCTGTGCCCCCCCCACAAACAAAACCAAAAAACAAAAAAAGTCATAGTTCCTTCAAGCCGATCACAGAGTAGAGGGAAGACTATAAAAAGCTATAAATATCTGGCCTGACCTCCGTCTGCATTGCTTACTAACAGCAATGATCTGCAAAATTTCAGCAACAATATAAGATGGACTAATTTATGCGCTCTTTTTAAAATTATTTCTGTTGCCCTGAATTTAACACCGATGGAAGATATGTTGCCCCTCCAAAATGAATATGTTGTATCACATGATCCTCTCCGTACCACGGGGGGTGTCCCCAAACACAGAGCCAGTAGTAGCCCCAGAAACATCTAGTCCCCCAAAAGAGGGAAGATAAATAAAGTTAGTATGTTAAGGGGCAAGGGATGTTTAATCCCTGGCACCACACACAACACAAGTGATAATAATCTAAGACCTGTAGCACTGCAGCAGCGTCATCCCCGTTGTTCATCGATTTGCTAGAGCGGGCACCAGTAATGTCTCCATTGTGAGACTTGTTACTGTTTTTGGCATATCGAATACACCACAGGTAGCTTGCCAGGCTCTGCCGTGCGGGCGGGATACTCTCGGAAGCTTGCCGGGCTCTCTGAGAGGGATGGAGGAATCAAACCCGGGTCGGCCGCATGCAAGGCAAATGCCCTACCCACTGTACTATAGCTCCACTCCCAATTTTAAGACCTCAGAAGCAAAAATTGAAGCAGTAATCAAAAATTCTTACCCCCAAAACAAAAGCCAAATCAGATGACTTCTGGGGAAAATTCTTCCAGGCCTTCAAAAAGAATCATTACCTATCCTTCTCAAGCTTTCCCATAAAATTGAAAAGGAGAACAAATTCTGAATAAACACTGCTCTGATTCTGAAACTAGACAAGAATGCCACATGGCAATGAGTCCGTCTAAGAGGCCAACAACTAAGCACCAAATCTGATGGCACCTTCCTCTTGGTCTTTCCAGCCTCCAGAACTGCAAAAGGTAAGGCAGCTGCTTATGCCATCTGCCTATAGTTACGGGCAATAGACCAAGAAAGGGTTAGAGCACAACCAACCGCCCAAAGATGAAGCCCGTGAAGAAATGGCTGGTCATTCCTCAAGCATCCATGGGGAGAAGGGGGACTGTTCTGAAGTCTTCCTTCAACTTTCCAGGTCCCCATTTTCCAGGCTCATTAATCTAAAACAACACTAAACCCAATCATACAACATTTACTTGCCTGTGACTCAGATGAATACTTTTCTTACAGATACGCGTGCATACTTGTGGCATAAAATACATGTACATGTAGTTTACTATGTAAGTTATATATAACACACATGTGATATGACATGCAATGAGATAAAAAAAATTAAGAGGGCTTATTATACACAGAACACATGATTAGTTCAAGCGCTCACAAATATTCTGCCTCCAATTTAATCTATCCTTTCAGATTAGAAAAGACAGACTTCTCCTAGACTGTCTTAGAGTTTAAATGCGAAGTTTTAAAATATATTCTGGAAGGAGAGAGACAGATATATAGGTTGATTACACTCATGTGTGGGAAATTAAAAAAAAATAGTATGAGGCTTATCTCCAACACCAGGAAAAACAGGGGCCAGGAGGACTGGTCCACGGTTGGAAGGTTGCCATGGGTGTGCTGCGGGCGGAGGGCAGTCAGGCCAGAGAAGGGACCAATATGACAATGACAGTTGGAAATGATCACTCTGGACGAGAGCTAAGTGTTGAAGATAGGTAAAGGGATATGCATGATAACCTTTCAGTATCTGTATTGCAACCCATGGTGCCCAAAAGGAGGGAGGGAGGGAGAGAGAGAGAGAATAAAAGTAGAAATAAAAGAAGAACAGGCACGCGGAGGGGGGTGGTCCGAGGAAAATTGGAGGTGGAAAATGTCCACTGGCGAAAGGAGGGGTGTTGGAACATTATGTGACTGAACCCAATTACGAACAACTTTGTAACTGTGTATCTCACTGTGGTTTAATACTATATTCTGGAGAACAAAAGGCACTACTGTCACTTGTGGTGGGCTTGCTAACTAAGCAACCATACCACCCACTACCAATCACCATCTTTTCCTAAAATTTTGCAAATTACGGAATTATTTTACCGGAATTCCCACTGATTATTTTAAAATGAGAAGAAACGGCAAAATAGAAGGGCCAATTCTAATTCTTATAAAGCAGCAGCATTAACCTATAGTGTCACACCATGGGGTCAAAACAGAAAGTGATTACAGGATGCCAAAAGCAGAAAACCTTAAAATCACTGAATGCATACAGATACATGATTTATGTTGAGTTGTGGATGGAAATGAATAAAATTAGAGAATACATTGAGAAATATTCTAAAGAAAGGCATAATTCGACATCTTTTTTTAAAAAAAATAAAATTAAAAACAATTTTATTTAAAAACATTTTATTTTTTTAACATTTTTAAAAATTATTTTTTAGAGCATTACAAAGCTGTTTATGGTTGAATTTCAGTCATACAGTATTCCAACACCCATCCCTCCACCAGTGTACCTGTTTCAGCACCAGTGTCCCCAGGTTTCCTCCCAGCAAACCCCCCACCCCTCACCTGCCTCTTTGGGGGGCGCTTTTCTTCTCTCTCTCTCCCTCCCCTTCTGTCTTTTCCCTCCTTTCCCTCCCCTCCTCCTTTTAGGCCTTGTGGTTTGCAATGCAATTTGATATCTTACTTTCTCATTTCTCTAGGATTACTCCCCACTCACCGAACGTGTCAATCAATACTTGAAAATCTTCTATTTTATACACTAGCTATTATCTTATTATTTAGGAGTAGACTTTATGGGAGAATATGAACTTCTTTCTTATGGTGCTGAGAAATTAACCTAGGGCCTCATACACTCAGAGCAAATACTCTCCTGCACAGTTAGTTACACCCCGGGGCCTGTGTGGGAAAATAAAGAGGTACTGCATAAAACAAAGATACACAATAAGTAAAATAGAAACACACACATATGATCTGTCATAAAATGTACTGTGTCCTACAAATTATCTTACGTGGCTGACTTTCTTCTGTTCGCAGGGCCACTTGTGGAACCCAGAGTCACCTTTGCTGGGCCACAGGGCCACAGACCCTCACTCACTTCACGGATATTTAAAGTGTGGGCCACGGATTCCACGTCCTTAAAAAGTTTTGATGGTCTTGACCCCAATGGGCACTTGTATGGACCTCAGATGGGCAGGTGATTTTTGCCAGACATATTTTGTCTTGCTCATGGCAGCTGTTCTCGGAGGTAAGCAGGAGACCCCATAGAGCTTTCTGCAACAACGGAACCCTTCTTTCTCTTCACTCATATCAGGGGACCCACAGTCAGTCACTTGTGGCCACTGAGCATTTAAGAAGTGGTTAGTGTGACTAAGAAAGGAAACTTTCTTTCATCTTAATTGCTTTAGATTTAAATAGCCACAAGGGGGTAGAAGCGACTGAATTTGACGGAGCGGTGCCCGAGTTCTTTCTCTGACAGCAAACACAAATCTAAATTGGGGAGTGGATGGGGTTACGCTAAACAGAAACAGTGACAACCCGCGCTCTGAGATGAAGTCTGTGCTTCGCTCCCATGCAGCTGTGGGACAGCCAAGTTTCCCGGGGCGGCGTTGGGACACTGTCCTGCTTCCTGTGCAGCATGTGCCTTTAGCTAGGGCCCGTCGCTAAACCAAACTTCATGTTCCATTTCCACTTGCGGGCGGATGATACTGATGGCCTCAGAGGAGCTGGAGAGACGGGCCAGAGAGACAAGACAGAGGGGAAGACCCTTGCCTTGGCCGCAGCCCACCTGGCTTTGTTGCCCAGCATCCCAGAGAGCATCCTGCACCCACCAGGAGTGATTCCGGAGCACACAGCCGGGAGTAGTAAGCCCTGAGCATCACCTGGTGTGGCCCACAAGCAAACAAACAAAAAAGGGTGGTGAGCAAAGTGGCTCATTGATATCACATATGGGAAACAGAACCCCAGACCCTCAGTGGTACTTAAAAACCCTGAAGGGAGGAGCATCCTCACAGGAACTGTCCCTCTCAGTCCCCGCTCGTGCTTTTCACTGGGGTGCTTCGTCAGCTTCACCCGCTCACAGGTGAGACACCAACTTGGAAAACAAGTAAATGAAGTGCTGGCAAACATGAGGCTCAAGACCTAAATCAATGGCCCTAAGGATCCATCTTTATTTCAAGGGCCTGCAAGGAAGTTAAAATATTGGGGGCCATGGGGACAGCTTGGGCTGGAGCCATAGCACAGTGGGTAGGGCGTTTGCCTTGCACGCACCCCACCTAGGTTCGATTCCTCTGCCCCTCTTGGAGAGCCCGGCAAACTACCGAGAGTATCTCTCCCGCACGGCAGAGCCTGGCAAGTTCCCCGTGGCGTATTTGACATGCCAAACACAGTAACAACAAGTCTCACGATGGAGATGTTACTGGTGCCCGCTCAAGCAGATCGATGGGGACAGCTTAAAGGGCTGGAACACCAAGTAGAGGATGTTGGGAGGACCCATTCGGGTTGGAAGATGCGAGCTGAAAGTAGACTATAGACTGAACATGATGGACACTCAATATCTCTATTGCAAACTACAACATCCCAAAGGAGAGAGAACAAAGGGGAATGCCCTGCCGCAGAGGCGGGGTGGGGTGGTGGGGGATGGGGTGGGGGTGGTGAGAGGGATACTGGGATCATTGGTGGAGGTGAATGGGCACTGGTGGAGGGATGGGTAAACGATCACTGTATGAGTAAATTGCAAACACAAAAGTTCATAAGTTTGTAACTGTACATCACAGTGATTCTCTAATAAAAAATTAAAAATAGATAAATAAAGGGCTGGATATGTATAGTACCTAGGTCCAATACCTCGCTCATATGTTCTCCCAAGTACCACAGGGGAGGCCTAAAGACTAAAAATAAAAATTAAAGTGTCTGGAGTCAGTACAGGATTAAGGCACTTGCCTTGCAGAGTCGATCCTGGTTTGACCCTCAGTACGGGCAGGAGTGATTCTTTGAGCACAGAGTCAAGAGTAAAACAGGGAGGCTGGAGTGATAGTACAGCAGTAGGGCATTTGCCTTGCACATGCCCAACCCAGGTTCGATTCTCAGCATCCCATAAGGTTCCCTGAGCACTGCCAGGAGTGCAAAGTCAGGAATAATCCCTGTGCATCGCCAGGTGTGACCCAAAAAGAAAAAAAAAAAAGTAAGCTTGAAGCATACCAGGTGTGATCCCAAAACAAAAATCAAAGTGTTTATTCTTGGGCAGGTGATCTGGTAGCTTTGATTATTTAGCAAATTATTATTTGGGAAAGAAACTGCATCATCATTTTCAGATTTATGTAAGATACTTTGCCCTAGATGAAAATAAAGAGGTAGCAGAATCTACGTGGCAAAAGTCGTCTGTGTGTAGGCCGGAGCAACAGTACAGCGGGTAGGGCGTTTGCCTTGCACATGGCTGACCTGGGTTTGATTCCCGGCAGCCCATATGGTCCCTGGAGCACAGCTTGGAATAATTCCTGAGTGAAGAGCCAGGAGTATAACTCCTGAATATCCCGTGTCACCCCAAAAGCCAAAAACAAAACAAAAAGAAAGATCTGTTTGTAGGAATACAAAACAGTCCTGCGTCTCAGAGACTTGATCCTGATGATAAGAATTACTAATGGCGGACAAGGAGAATTGCCACAAGATGTTCTAAGGTCTAATTCTATTTTAGAATGACCAAGAACCTTGTCTTCCGCCCCCCTCAGTCCTACCATCAAAAGTTCTACTGCAAATATGTAGGTGCTGAACTTTTCCAGAGCCTTTTCTGGCTATCATGTGATGAACACGGCTCTGTCCACTTCCGTGCTAGGTGCCTTTCCAAAGTTCATCACTAACACGCATAATATCCTTCTAACTATTACACAAAAGAGGCGGCGATGAAACTTGCTTGATCAGCTACAGAACGAGAAAAACCTGCCTCAAACTCTCTCTAGCCACCATGCAAAGCCACCTCTTTTATAAAAAGGATTAATGGTGTGCAATTAACCTCTAAATCAAGCTTTTTGTCTGGGAATTCTTGTACTTGTAAAATTCAACCTACAGAGGCAGAAATGAAGGAAAATCAGAAATGACACCGAAAATTTATGAACATGAATATTTAATCTCTATTCCATTAGTAACCGTTGATTGTAGAACAATTTTTAATGAATTGGATGGAGGGAAAATTCATTTCATTAACCTTTCATATAAATGTATTATTATTGAACCAAACAGGCCACTGTACTTGCAACTCAGTTCGATGTTAATTAGATTACAGGCATGAGGCTTTAAATCAGAGAGAAACAAAAGGAGTCATCAGCAACCTTCTTGGCCAAAGCGTGTTTGTTTGGCAGCTGAAATGGATTTTTTTTTTGTTTTTTACCTGCAGTACAATTTGCTCTGCTTCCTCTCTCTCTCTCTTTTTTTTTTTTTTGACATTTTTCAAGTGAATTCTCTCTAGCTTCTATTTGCTGATACTTTATATCAAAAATATAAATAAATAAAACCTGGAGACTCAGAAAAGCACACATTTGTCATGTGGTGGTGGAGCTCACCTACTCAGCTGGGAGGAATCATTCCTATCTCTCTAGAAAGCTGCACTTCGGTTTTTCACTAGTCAGTTTATGCTGAAAGTACAAGCCAGAGACAGAAGACTATTTGAGAAACACCATTAGTAGGTGTGCAACCCAGAGAGAGCGGTCCTAATGGCCTACGTATACAGTTCTAACCACCTCTGCAGTTGTGAATTGTTTTTCTCTCCAGCCTTGCCTTGTGTTGCCCTAAAGTCAATTTCGAAAAGAAATCTGTTTTAAATCCTGATTTTTTTTTCACTTATCAGCTACTTCTTTTCCCAAAATTAATTCCAAACGAACTGCATCCAAAGTGTTCTTGTAACATATTTACGGGGAAATCCTATTTTTAAAAGAAAATTAAAAAAAAGACAGAAAAGTTAAAAGATAAAATCACCAGCAGGAATAAGATCACCAAGTGGCATCTAGTATTGGAGGAATTCCCAATGCCCACGTATATGCCAGCTTATAAAATGTATGAATACCATCGCCTGTAGTTTCTCTTTTATACTTGAAAAATAAGCAATGAAAGAAGTTGGAAGTCCCCCAAAGCAGTGATGGTTCTAAACTTCCCATATCTGCGCCTTACCACTATGAGAGGGGCAGAGTGGGGTATCAAATCCTGCCAGGAAGAAAATCAAGGGAACTCTGTGAACATTCTCCAAGGAAACATTTGGTTTCAGCATGAGTTCAGGCACCCAGAACTCCCCCTCGCATGGTTTTGGAGAATGTGGTAAGACCAGAGAAGAATGGAAAAAAGGAAGACCCAAACAATGGTAGCTAGAGAGCATGGGGAATGAAGACAAGCATTGGAAGCTACAATGTGGGCATGAAAGGAGCTACAATTCTCATTTACTGCAAAATATATATGTATATAAGTATACATTTGTATATATAAATGCATATATTAATGTATACATGTATATTGCATCTTGTTTACCACAATATAACAATATATAAGCCAGATTAACAGGAATCTGTTTCCTTTAGAAAGCATTCTGCTACAAGCACTGTATGTTGGGATACGGGAATTCTATCGTATGTTTCCTTGAACAGATAAAAAAATTCTACCCTTGATCGGTCACCACCAGATCCCACAGATGCTTCTCCCAAAAGGGAGCATAACATGAGGCCCCCATAACCATGCCACCGGCCTCCAAGCCAGGCTGTTTCACACAGGGCGCCCCAGAGGGGGGCAGGTGAGGGCCCTCCCCGCCCCAAGGGACGCAGTATGGCAGCCAAAAAACTCCACAACTCAACCGCCACCAGACTCAAGGCCACTCTCCACATGCTCCGGCCGAGCCTCACATATGAGTAAACATATTTCTGGACCATGTGGCCGCTTTTGCGGCCGCACAACACATCATAAGACACTTCCTACCCATTCTCCATAATTACCACACCACGTTTGATGGGGTTCAGAGAGTAGGCAACAAGTCATAGAGGGATATGCATATGCATATATACATATTTTCAGATATATATACCAAAGCTCACATCACCCAAACTTAAACAACATGTTAGTGATATTGTATAGAATGTCTTAATGGCTCCTGCCAAAATAGAATGATCTTCCCACTGTTTCCTACATGAACACTTTTGTAAGCAGGTTCAGCAGTTCTTCGTAACAGACAATATGAAATATATTACTTCAGTTGTGTTTTGGGACAGGGATTTGGGGTTGGGATGGAAACATCCCAAATTTAGTGGTGGGAAGGTACAATAGTGGTGGGATGGGTGTTTGAATATTAAGCGTAATCAAATATTGTGAATTAACTTATAAAAAATTTTTTAAAATTTTTAAAAGAAAAAGAAAAATAATTCTACCCTTAGTTGCTCACTCCTTGATCTTTGTGATCTAACAATTTAGGCTTTTCTCATCAAATTGTAATTCAAATGAGAACTTGAATTATATACCAGATAGCATTATACCATGGAAAAGACCATGTAATAGCATAACACATCTCCTGCAATGTCCAATTTATTTAAAGTTTCTGGGAGGAATAAAACTGTGTTTTGATTAATAAGCTTTACTTTAAGAGCACTTATAGATTCATAGCAAATTGGAGTGAAAGATGCAGAGAGTTCCCACAATCTTCATGCACAACCTACTCCACTACCGATATCCCCTGCCAAGGTCTATGGAAAACAGTTTTATATGAAAAATTATAAGAGAAAATTAATGAAAACTCACACAATTTCCCATCAGCATTCTGTTTAAAACCCCAGATCTTTCTATTGTCCCTCTCCACTGATTGTGTCTGAGAAAGCACAGTCTGAAAAGAGCAATCTAAAGTAGGGGAGACCTCAACCTTTGTCATGGCTTATTTACTAGTTAGCCCTAAGAATCTCCAGGAAAGAGCATTTATTGAGGAGACAGACATGAAAAGGATGTAGACTGCGGGAGCAGAAATGAAGGGCAAATATAGAAGCACACAGAATACAAAATAGTTTACCTGGGGTTTTCTCACAAACTTCCTGAACTACCTCCTTCTCCTTCTCATTGTTATATTCTCTTCCTTAATGAACACTTGTGTGTTCAGACACAGAATATCACCGGGAAAAATAAGAAAAAGCAAAATGCTTGCCTCCTTCCTACTCCTTACCAGCACAAAAAATTAGCAATATACATTCTATCTTTTGAAAATAGAAGGAGGCCCGTTCTAGGCACGAAGGAGCCAACCTTTCACACTGAATATTGCTATACCCGGGAAAGGCAGCCGAGAACAGCTTTCTAAGGACTCTGGATTTGTATGGCACCAGATGAAAATAGGAAAGAGGAAAGAGACCAGAATTCCAAACAGTACCAAGCCAGTTGATGAGTTTCCTGTTCTATCTGGTTTATCCTTTCCACCTTGTATGAGTTTCCATCAGTTTGAGCGCAAAGGCAACTCAAAATGAGGAACTTGTGCTCTTTGAGTATAAGCAGAAAGCACACCACATAACGTCTCTCCTGCCAGAGAGACAAGAAAGAGAACTCCTAGGCACCGTAAAGATGGGAAAAAAAATTCCTGGTTAACACATTTGACAATGGTGCTGCAATATGTGCTAATTAAACCACACTCGAGTGTGAGCCAGCAAGAAGTACACGTGTCACTTAACCAGTACCTACCTGGAGCAATCTAGCAGTGAGAAGAATCACCTGCAGTATCTTAAATTCAGCGGAAGGGACCCTGCTTTCTGATCTCAGCATCTGTGGTACAACAGTGCATACTGAATCCCAGTATACCCTCCCTTCCCCTCCCCTCCCCCTCCTCCTTTTCCTTCCTCTCCTCTCTCCTTTCTTTCTCTCCTTTCTCTCTCTCTCCTCTCCTTTCTCTATCTCTCTTTCCTCTCTCTCCCTGACCCACTTTCACCCCCCACTACTTGAAGCCTCCAAGAGATGTGACCACAGGGAACTCATGACGGGGGATAGAAACTCAAGTTCTGGTTTTGCCTATAGGATAGGGAAGGAGGAAGTCAGCCTGAGAGCTAGAAAGAGCTGGGGAGATCAGCTCCCAGAGAGAGCGTATGAGGGCAATTTAATAAAAAAGACTATGAATGTGATTCTCAATGCACACCAAAGACTGAGAACTGAACCACTGAGAAGACTACCACCTACTCGAAGACTGGTCCCTGGGTGCAACAAAGATCCTAAAGGGATAAATAAGACTTTGAAAACTGGAACCAGGGGCTGGAGCGATAGCACAGCGGGTAGGGCGTTTGCCTTGCATGTGGCCAACCCGGGTTCGACTCCCAGCATCCCATATGGTTCCCCGAGCACCGCCAGGAGTAATTCCTGAGTACAGAGCTAGGAGTAATCCCTGTGCATCACCAGGTGTGATCCCCAAAAAAAAGAAAAAAAGGAAAAAGAAAACTGGAACCACAGCCCACAAAACAGACTTGCAGTCTTCTTAAAACGTAACCACATAGAACAATTATACCAAGGTATCCAAGACTGCATGAAATTACTTGGCTTGTGAGAGATCAGAAAAATCCCAGGCTACAAGGAAATAAGGCATCACCCCTCTGAGATGGCACAAAAGTTAAAATAAGCCGACGAGGGTTATTGAGGGGTTATCTTATCCAAGCTGCCAGAGGTCAGAGCAAATACTACCAAAGCAAATGGGATGTAGACACTCTCAGCAAAGACAGAAAGGATGAAAAGAAAAAAGCAAACAACTAGCAACCACAGTAGGCTATTTTAAGAGTATACTCGGCGGAACTGAGATGACAGAGAAAAGATCCGACAATTTGAAAACAGATCAACAGAAATGAACAAAAAAAATTATAACCGGGGCCAGAGCGATAGTACAGCGGGTAGGGTGTTTGCCTTGCACTCAGTCAACCTGGGTTCAATTCCCGGCATCCCAAATGGTCTCCCAAGCACCGCCAGGAGTATTCCTGAGTACAGAGCCAGAAGTAACCCTTGAGCATCGCTGGATGTGACCCAAAAAGCAAAAAAAAAAAAAAAAAAAAAAAGTAACTGAGAGAGAAAACTCAGTCCAAGTTAGATTCCTGGCATTGCATAATCCCCCCTCTAAGCACCAGGGGGAATGAGCCCCCACTACCAGGTGTGGCCCTACACAAGCCAAGAGAGCCCAAGCCTCGGCCCAACGGTGGATGTTTATGTCACTGGAGTCCCAAGAGGAGACAAAAGAGCGTGAATGAACATGAATGAAAATTTCCCACACTTAGGGCCAGAGAGATGGTAGAGTGGGTAGGGACGCTTTTCTTACAGGTGGCTGACCCAGGTTCCAGCACCAGCACCGTGCAGAGTCTCCTGAGCACCACCAACTCCCCTCGCCCCGCCCTCCATCCCTGGGGCACCACCATTGTGGCCTAAACCATCCCTTCTTCAAAAGAATTTTTTTTTTTCAAATTCGTGAAAGACTTGAATCTCTGATTTAAGGAAGGTCAACAAATTCCAAACAAGGTTGACCCACATCACCCATACTTAAAAACATAAACTACTGACGGTTATAGACAAAATAAATCATTATGTAAGCAGCCAGAGGAAAAAATGCCATAAGATCTGTAGGGGAACAACTATGGAAATGATCTTGGATTTCTCCTTATGAACCACGGAGGTCAAAAAGCAATGGAAAGAGGTATGTGCATGTGTGTGTGTGTGTGTGTGTGTGTGTGTGTGTGTGTGTGTGTGTGTGTGTGTGTGTGTGTTTGGTGGGGGTGGAAAGGGGAAGGGGGCTTTGCATTCAGGACCCTGGGGGTTGCTCCCAGTGATAACTAGCCAACTGGGCCAGACAGTTCAATGCATGGCCCAGCAATGCTTGAGAGCAGTAATGGGGAGCACTCGTCTCACAGCTGGGAACACTTGGGGTGCTGGCACCAAAACTCAGATCCATGCACGTGCAAGACATGTGCCCTGACCTCTGAGTTACTTCCCAGCGCTGGAAAGAATTTTTTTCCTCCAGTTCTGAGGGGCGGGGGTGTGGGGAGGGGTGGGGGACAGAACTGTGAAACCCAATTTCTCTAACTCTCCAGAAGATGGTCCAAGAATGATACTGGAATAAAGAGGCTGTGGGGGGGCTGGAGCGATAGCACAGAGGGGAGGGCGTTTGCCTTGCACACAGTTGACCTGGGTTCGATTCCCAGCATTCCCATATGGTCCCCTGAGCACCACCAGGAGTAATTCCTGAGTGCATGAGTCAGGAGTAACCCCTGTGGATGGCCGGGTGTGACCCAAAAAGAAAAAACAAAAAAAAGTGAGATTGGGAGGCAACCAATATGAATGACTAGCTACACAGAAATTCCTAAGGACATCCCCCAAAGCTTCCAGAACTAACCAGTGAATTGTGCAAGGCTCATGGATACAGGATTCAAGTCATGCAAAAATCACCATCAAGTTTCATAACCACAAATAACTGGAAATTAAGCTATAAAAGACAGTACAGCTGGGATGGAGACAGAGCTCAGCATATATTTCGGATCAATGTAACCCTAAGTTCAATCTACAGTATCTTTTCCCACTCAAAATAACACATCAAATAAAAAAAACACCATTGGCAATAGCTCCAGAAAGAATAAACATATTTAACACATTTCTCTGAAAATCAAACAAGATTTTTTTTTTGTGGTCCACTTAGACAGCTGAGTCTAAATGTTTATAGAGGAAGACAAATAAACTAAAATGGCCAAAGCTATTTTTTTAGAGGGAAAAGCTGGACACCTCATGGAACCCAATTTTTAAATTTCCTCAAAAACCACAGTGGTCAACACAGTGTGATATTGACGAAGGGATAAAAAGTATCAAGAAAACCAAACGCAGGCCGGATGTAGATAAACACATATATGAACAAGTGATATTTTTACAGAGTTGGGAAAGGAACTTACAAAAGAAACACTTCTCAAGAAATGGGTGTTAGGATCACTGACCATTCATAGAAGAAAGAAGGAGCAGGAGGAGGAGGAGGAGAAGGAGGAGGAAGGGGAGGGGGAGGGAGAGAGGGAGAAGAAGGAGAAGCAGAAGCAGAAGGAGAAAGAGAAGGAGAAGGAGGAAAGGAGAAGGAAGAGGAGGAGGAGGAGAAGGAGGAGGAGGAGGAGGAGGAGGAAGAGACGACAACGACAATGACTTTAACCTGCATTTTGTACTACTTCAATACACCAGTCACTGTCAACTTTTGAACACCTACAGAACAAGGCTGGCGCCACAGGAGACATATGCCAGTTCTTGAGCCAGAGAGTGAAAACCATCCCTTCTTACAAATTAGGCCACAAATCAAAAGGCAAACAAATTAAATTAGAAACTTTTAGAAGAAAATGCCTGTAATACAAGATTTTTTAAAAAATTAAAAAAAAATTTTTGGAGATTTTTGATTGCCGTCGGCCTGAGGAATCCCCCAGCTCAGCTGCACTGGGGTTATTCTCTGCAATGCACCAGGCCCTGAGTGCTGGGCACCAAACCCTGGGCCCTGCGTGCAGAGCTTGCACTTCAGCCCTTGAGCCAAGGAAGGCAGCTGTAGTACACTTGCAGGTGTGAGGCCTTGAGTTTAATCCCTGCGGGGGAGGGGGAGGTCGGGGGACAGGGAGTGGGATCTATTTACTATTAAACCTAGTAATATATTTTAAAACTTTTTTTGTTTGTTTTGGACGTTTTTGTTTGTTTTGTTTCCTTTGTTTTGTACTTTTTTGGTTTGTTTGTTTTTTTTTGTTTTTGTTTGTTTGTTTGTTTGGGACCACTCCTGCAAATGCTCAGGAATTACACCTAGCTATGTGCCAGGGATGACTCCTGGTGGGACACGGGATCGTGGGGTGTCAGAGTGCAGGAGATCGAACCTGGGTCGGTTGCATGCAAGGCAAGCGCCTTACTCACTGTACTACCTCTCCAGCCCCTTATTTTTAAAATTAATTAATTAATTAATTAATTTTTTATTCTTTTATTGAATCACCATATGGAAAGTTACAAAGCTTTCAGTTTTATGTCTCAGTTATACAATGCTCAAACACCCATCTCTTCACCAGTGCACATATTCCATGACCAGTAATCACGGTATACCTCCCCCCAGCCCCCAACTCCCCAGCCCCCCACCCCGCATGTGTAACTGGTAAATTTCACTTTACTTTCACTTTACTTTGATTACATTCAATATTTCAACAAAAAATTCACTATTATTGATTTGGAGTTTCTCCCCTCTAAAGTCGACCTGCTGAAAAGAAAGCATTTGACAATTTGTTTTCCATTGCTGAGAATGAAGAGATATGAGGTCAGAAGGCCGCACTAGCAGCCGCACAGTTTTGGATTTCTGTATTTTAGTATTTTAGTAATTAAGTCCAGAGAAATATCTGCCAGAAATCACAACATTGTAAGCTTGTACCTCTCAGCTACTTTATATTCCACATATGAGTGCAATCTTTGTATGTCTGTCTCTTTCTTTCTGACTCATTTCACTCAGCATGATACTTTCCATGTTGATCCACTTATATGCAAATTTCATGACTTCATGTTTTCTGACAGCTACGTAGTATTCCACTGTGTAGATATACCAGGGTTTCTTTAGCCAATCATCTGTTTTTGGGCACTCTGGTTTTTTCCATATTGTGGCTATTGTAAACAGAGAGGCAATGAACATGGAAATGCAGATGTCATCTCTACTATACCTTTTTGCCTCCCAGGGATATATTCCCAGGAGTGGTATTGCTGGGTCAAATGGGAGCTCAATTTCTAACTTTTTGAGAATCGTCCATATTGTTTTCTAAAAGTCCAGCCCCTTATTTAAAAAAAAAAAAAAATCTTGAAGGGGCTAGAGATGACTCAACCAGGTAGCACTCACTCCTTGCATGCACAAGGCCCAGAACTGGGCCATAGGTACCACATGGCCCCTGACCACCTCCACTAGGTAGAGTCCTGGTGACGCCCTGTCCCAGCACTGCCCGGTGTGACCCTGGGAACCCTCTGCACCATCTGGCTGAGTTACTCTGAGTTACCAGAGTGACACTGGAAAGGCCCACTGAAACTCACTAAACCCACTTGTCAGGACTTTGTCAGAACTTTGAGACAGTTATTAGTGGCCCCTCACAAAATAAATGCTCAACCAACAAGAGAAAGTAAGTTATAAGTGGCAGGAAAGGTCTGTGACCTGGTAAGCAGGCCTTGCCCTGTCCATTTCCTTATCTTGGTGACAGTCCCACGCAGGAACAAGACCCCTGGCTCTGGGAGATCAGGGCTGACCTTCCTCTCAAATAATTCCATTTCTGGGCTCTAATCTGTCTGTGCACAACTGCTACAAGGTAAGTATTTGGCTCTGTGTCACCTAACTTGAAAACCTACATTCCTGGAAAGCGGTTTAATGCAAATGAATGAATGAATGTCCCCGGTGGCAGGACTGCACTTCAGGCATGCCACAGAGCCTGGAAATGCCGGGGGAAGTTGCTCAGAACAGTACTGCCAAGGCAGCCATCTGTACCGGGGAAAGCAAACGGGAGAAGCAAGCACGCACATCCCGCCCCCTCTCTAGACTTACGCTCAGGGAGGTAGCGAGGCAGAGCCGGGGGAGGTTTATGCGATCATGGGGGATCCCCCCAGGAACCCTGGAATGCAAACCCAGATGGGGGAAACATCCTGGAACCAAAGCACCCTGGGGTGGGGGACCTCGAGCCCAAGAATGGCAAAAACCACGCTCCTAACACATTACTTCCTGAGGGGTGAAGGGCGCTGCTGGCCGCAGGGTCTTTCATTGTTAGATGAGACCACCGGGTACCAGGCTGCTCCCAGCATGCAAGGTGGAAGAGGGAAGATGATGGAAAAGGCCCATATTCGGAACCAGAGAAACGCTCACATACCCGCACAGCTCATTCACGTCTTGGGCGATCCTTCTCCCTGTTTCTCCCATGTGCCCTATTTCCCTTCCCTTTTCTCAATAAAACCTGCCAGTCTGCTGTTTGGGGCCTCCTGAGTGAATTCTTTCTTGAGGAGACAAGGACCAAGATAACACGATGCAGTCACTGCTCCGGGGAACAAAAAAAAGAGGCCAAGTTTTCAGCTCTGGGTAAGGCAGCGTCTAACGAAGGCGGAGTTATGAATGGTGAAGCCTTAAAGGGGTCCCCAGCACCAACAATCTACTAAGCCTTAGAAAGGGATTTCCCATTGTCCTTTAATTTTTCCCATTCCCCTTGCTCCGCTCCTTTCCTTCATTTCGATAAAAAGAATCTGTCATATACAAGGATCTATGAAAATGTGAAAGTTAGGAAACAACCCTATTAAAAATGGGCAACAGATTTGAAACAATGGTCCAACAGAGTGGCTACTCAGAGGGCAATAATCATTTGAAAAGATATTCCACATCGTTAGTCACTAAGGAAATAGTAGCACTGTCATCCCGTTGCTCATCAATTTGCTCGAGCAGGCACCAGTAACGTCTCCATTGTGAGACTTGTTGTTACTATTTTTGGCATATCGAATACGCTACGGTAGATTGCCAGCAGGCTCTGCCATGCGGGTGGGATACTCTCGGTAGCTTGCCGGGCTCTTTGAGAGGGACAAAGAAATCGAGCCCAGGTTGGCTGCATGCAAGGCAAACGCCCTACCTGCTGTGCTATTGCTCCAGCCCACTAAATTCAAGGAAATACAAAGAAAATAATGTATATACCTATTCGGACAGCAAAAACAAAAACAAAGAGAATCCCAAGTGCAGATGACAATACAAAAACAACTGAAAAGCTCAAATGCTGTTGGTAGAACACACAAATTTCTGGTAACGTCTTTCAGTTCATTACAGAGTGAAATACAGATTTGCTGTATCCAGCAATAGTATCTCTAGGTATTTATCCTAGACAAGTAAAACACATCCACTTACACAAAGCCTGTGTACATAAAAACCTCTACTGTAAACAAATGTTTATAGTAGCTCTCTTCGTAATTTCTCCAAACTGGGAATATCCCAAATGTCTTTCAATGAGGGAATAGATAAATGTTCATTTTCATGTTCATATTAGCCTTCAGACTATTTTTCAATTTTTCCAAACGAGGTCAAACTAGCATCCAAATAAAATCAAGCAATAAACCTATTATGATCAGGGTTGTGAGTACTGTGGAAGAACTAAAAAAAAAAAAACCAACAACTTAAAGGTAACCTGAAAATTGACATTTTTTGGCATTTGGTTGGTTTTTTTTTTGGGTTGGGGGCGAGAGGGGGGGCGGTCACAGCCCACCCAGCTGTATTCAGGGCTTACTCCTAACTCTGTGCTCAGGGATCACTCCTGTCAGGGCTTCAGAGACTGTGTGCGGTGCTCAGGATCAAATCCGGGTCAACTGCATGTTGAACAACCCTGAACCATTGCTCTGGCCCCTGTTCTGGGCATCTTAAGAAAAAGCAAGCACATGGAAGCTGGCCTCACATTCTGGGGAGAGGGCAGCTCAGATAGAGAAGGGAACACCAAGTAAAATATGGTTGGAGGCCACGTGGGGGAAGGGTGATGTGTGCTGAAAGTAGACTAGATAGAGACTGAACACAATGGCCACTCAACACCCCTATTGCAAGCCACAACACCTAGTTAGAGAGAGAGAACAAAAGGGAATACCCTGCCACAGTAGTAGGGTGGGTTGGGGGGAGATGGAATTGGGGTGGTGGGAAGGATGCTGAGTTTATTGATGGTGGAGAATGGGCACTGGTGAAGAGATGTGTTCTCGAACACTGTATGAGGGAAACATGAGCACGAAAATGTATAAATCTGTAACTGTACCCTCACGGTGATTCACTAATTAAGAAAGAAAGAAAGAAAGAAAGAAAGAAAGAAAGAAAGAAAGAAAGAAAGAAAGAAAGAAAGAAAGAAAGAAAGAAAGAAGAAGAGAGAGAGAGAGAGAAAGAAAGAAAGAAAGAAAGAAAGAAAGAAAGAAAGAAAGAAAGAAAGAAAGAAAGGAAGAAAGAAAGAGAGAAAGAAAGAGAGGAAGAAAGAGAGGAAGAGAGAGGAAGAAAAAGCAAGCACAAACACAGACACCTAGCACGTGTGACAACCCCTCCTGTCAAATGAAAAAATAAATAAATAAATAAAATGTCGTTTGTATAAAACAGAGATAGAAGAGATAGAAAGGAAGCTAAATGTGGAACTCCAGTCAAGAAGCCCTTACCAGAAAATTCCCTGAAATCTTGCCTCCAAGGCAGACCATTCCCCAGTCTACAAACTCTTCAGGCAAAGGACCTTCGGATGACAAATTACACCCCACCACCCCGACCCCAGCAAGACGGGGGAGAGTTCTGAGCCCTGGCACCTCTGATTCCTAAGGCCCCGGAGTCCCTGACTGGCCACCAGGCTTGGCCACCTGCAGGGCACGTGCCAGCCACCTGGCACAACCCTGGGGAACTGGGCGCACCAGCCAAGCAAGTGCAGCTCCTGGAGCCGGGTGCGACATTTCCTGGTGATGGAAGGGGAGTTGCCAGATCCAACAGATGTTTTCAGACCCGGCTCACAACTCTCACCAGGCTTCCTCCCAGGAGCCATCGCCACGGCGGTTCTGGGTGCAGCTGTGCTCAGGTGCGTGCTCCCTCCCTGCGTCCTTCCCCAAGCTCTTTCTCTCGGGGGAGCTCGGTCTCAGAAAAGCAGTTTCTGAGGCCAGGCTGCTAGTAGGGCATTTGCCTTGCACGCGGACAACGCAGTGTTCGATCCCTGGCACCCCGAGACCACCGGGAGTGAGTCCTGAGTTCAGAACCAGGAGTACGCCCTGAGCAACTCTGGGTATGCCCCCCCCCCCACCAAAACCACAACAAAAGCAGTCTGGCCGCTCGTACATTTCTATTTCCTGAGAGGCAAAGGACCTTGGTGTCAGTCAGAAAACAGCAAAACTATCACTGTCACTGTCATCCAGTTGCTCATCGATTTGTTCGAGCGGGCACCAGTAACGTCTCTCATTGAGAGACTTATTGTTACTGTTTTTGGCATATCCAATACGCACGGGTAGCTTGCCAGGCTCTGCCGTGCGGGCTCCATACTCTCAGTAGCTTGCCGGGCTCTCCGAGAGGGTTGGAGGAATCGAACACGGGTTGGCCTCGTGAAAGGCGAAAGCCCAACCGCTGTGCTATTGCTCCAGCCCAGCGAAACTATAGTGGAATAAAAATAAAATGTTTAACACAAAATTATTTGCTATATATGTGTCTTTCCAGACATATCATGTTGTGATATTAAATACAAAATAATGTATAAGTGATCTCATGATTCTTAATAGGGTCTAAATGTGTGAAATCATCTACTTGCTAGAATTGATTTGTCACCCCCCGAGATCAATAATTGTGGGATTCACATTCACTCACGGGCATCGGCAGAGCAGCAGGAAGTCTCACCCACGTGGTTCCCGGCTGAGGTCAGACAGCTGACACCCTGCCCCCTAAGCTCAGCTCCCACGTGAACACAAGTGTCCTTTTCATTAGTGGCTTAGCTCTTTCAAATGTCCCGAGTGCGGTGCTGAAGGGCTCCCACGTACAAGAGGGCCGTGATGTGCTTTATGGAGAAAATCTGTATTAGATGAGCTTACTTCAAGCATGAGTGAGTGTTGCTGGTCATGAGTTACCCAGTAAGGAAATACATCTATGGGCCGGAGCAATAGCACAGGGAAGAGGGCATTTGCCTTGCATGTAGCCAACCTGAATTTGACCCCCGGCACCCCATATGGTCCCCTGAGAACTGCCAGGAGTCGTTCCTGAGTGCAGAGCCGGGAGTAACCCCTGAGCATCACCGGGGTGACCCAAAAAGAAAAATAAAAGAAAGAAAAACAAATACACCTATTTTCTTACTCTTTGTATCTAAGCTCAGAGCGCAGGTGTATTTCAACAGAAGCACATGTATTAAAAAAAAAAGGCTACATTTTGATCAGGTGGCAAAAAAAAAAATGTGACTTGCAGAAAGTTTGCAGAAATAGAACTCTCAAGGCAAAGGTTGTGTGGTTGCTAACTTAGCCTTTGCTCCCCTTCATAAGATATAACTGTGGATAACCAAAACCAATTCTGTGTTTCCAGCAGAGGAGTAAAGCCATCATTCCCCCTCATTTCTCCTAGTGAAGAGCCACAGGTGCCGAGGTGGGGGGTGGAGATGGCCTTGAGCTCACACAGTGCTCCGGTGATAGGTTTCAACCACTGGCCAGGCTGTGGCCGGCCGGCAGGGGTCAATGGGTTTGAAAACACGGCTCTGAGCGGGGGAGAGAGTTCAGGGATGGGCTTCGCGCCTTGCATGCACAAGGCCCTGAGTTGGATCCCCAGAATCGTACATCCCCCCCACCTACTCAACACCTGGGTATATTTCTGGAGTGTCTCCCCCACCCAGCTACTGCTGGAAAGGTTCTGGAAGCTCCCTACACCCCCAACCCATAAAGCACAGCAGGGCTGGGTCTAAACATCCAATTATCGGGCCAGGAAACAAAACAAAGCAGGTCCCAGCATATAGGACAGCGGTTAAAGCACTTGTCTTGTACGAAGCTGCAGCTCCCAAGGGTTTGAATCCCGACATCGCCGGTGCCCCTACCCCAACTGTCCAGTACTGCCCATGTGCTCTTCCCTCCACCCCAAATAAAATTGCTCTAAGGTAAAAGAAAAAAAGTAGAGGCTTATATCTATGCTTAGAGGTATGGTTACTAACAAAAACTGCACGTATCCGAACTGCCCTTGATTGAGTGCTTCCCAAATTATCGACACTCACTCAGGTTCTTTACGGTCATTCATTCCTTAATTCGTGGCTCAGTGCTCTGTGCGAAACCTGTGACATGCAAGGGAGGATGATGATGCTCTCAATGCGCACATCTCATGCAAGAGACAGGCAGGAAACCAGAACTCGGGGCCACTCAAACTCACCGCAGAAGTGCGAAGGGAGAAAACATGCTCTGCATTAACAAAAACTGGTGTGGGAAGATGCCTAGTCTAAAATTACACTCAGAGTCATGTCCAAAGGCCAGGGGGCAGGAGGACTGGTCAATGGTTGGAAACTATCACAAGTGTGGGGGGGAGGGTAGGAAAACTAGAGGAGAGTCCAGTATGACAACAATAGCTGGAAATGATCACTCCGGGCAAGCACTGAGTGTTGAAAAAGGTAAAGGAATATACATGATCATCTTTCAGCATCTGTATCGCAAGCCATAATGCCTAAAATGAGAGTGAGAGAGAGAGAGAGAGAGAGAGAGAGAGAGAGAGAGAGAGAGAGGTACCTGTCATAGAGGCAGGCTGGTGGGGGTGGAAACTGGGGACACTGGTGGTGGGAAATTACACGAGTGGAGGGGTGGGTGTCAAAATACTATATCACTGAAACCCAATCATGAACAGCTTTGTAATGCTCTATCTCACAGTGATTCAATAAATAAAAAATAAAATAAAATAAAAATATGCCCAGGAAAGATACCACCAAGACTGAGAGTTAAGGATGACAAAAAGTCAACCACGGAAAGATTTCGGTGGGGAGCCCAAAGGCCTAAAGGCTGGAAAGGTCACCGCACACCCATTACCCCATCAGAAAGTGGAGGCTGCAATGAACATGGGAGGGCCAGGAGGATGGGTCCATGGGAGGAAGCTGGCCACAAGGGGGGGGGGGGAGGGCAGTTAGAACAGGGAAGGGACCCCTAGGACAGTGAGAGCTTGAAATGATCACACTGGACAAAAACTGAGTACTCAAAGGGGGTAAAGGGATGCGCATGCTACCCTTTCAGTGACAATACAGCAACCCACAGTGCCTGAAAGGAAAAAGGGGTGAGGAGAGAGAGAGAGAAGAGAGGTGACTGTCATAGAAGTTGTCTGGGGGAGGGGGCCGGAAAGGAAACTGGGGACTTCAGTGGCAGGAAATGTGCACTGGTGAAGGGATGGGTGTTGGAATACTGTATGACTGAAACCCAATCACGCATACCTTTGTAACTGTGTATCTCACGGTGATTCAATTAAAAACAATTTTAATGCAGCATTACAATTTTAAACATTAAAAAAAAAGGAAAGTGGGTAGGGCTTTTTTTGCCTTGGAAGGTTATTATCCTAATTTTTAAAATGAGAAACCTGAGTTCAGTGCAGTAAAGTCAATTTATTCAAATGGCACAGCCAGAGAGAAAGAATTCAGTCACGCCAAACTGAAGCTGAGAACCACGCTTTGCAGGAATCACCGGCTACATCCCCCCCACTCTGCAAAGGCTAATCTCCTGCCCCCTCTCTTCCTAGACATAGAAGTGTCTATTCTATCTATTTATTTATTTGGTATTTGGGCCACACCTGGTGGTGCTCAGGGGACCTTCTTGGGGCCGGGGATTGGACCCAGGCCAGGGTCCAATGAGGCAAGGGCCTCTTCTGGCTAGGCCCTGATATAAGTGGCATGAACATCATAAATCGGACTTGTGTTAACAAGTGCTATTGATACGCGCTGTTTCTTTAGGCGCACCCCAGGATTTTATGCATTTCTAAATAGCCACATCACACTGCTGATGCATGTTCAGTAATTCCATTATTGTCTGCTACATATCACTAACCTCACTAACCGTTGCCGGCAGAACCTTCTCTCAATCTCAAACTAATCTAGCTTTATCCTCTATGAAAAAGGGAGGGGGGCTGGGGGGGGCTTTTATTTTATAGATGGAGAAAGCAAGGTTGGGAGAGGTTAAGGCTCACAAGGTCTTGCTCTGACCACATGACAGCTGTCCCACAGAGGGGGCTGTGTTTGGCTGGGGTTATTTACAGAGACTTTAACCCCCGAAAGGGTCGGTGCCAGGAACTCGGGTTTCCCATTGTCTTTCTTTGTTTTTGTTTTCTTAGGTAGTTATTTATGTGACTGTCCTCCTAACGAAATGGACCAATCTGGGCATAAACCATTTTCTCATTTTCTCAGCGTAGAGGAAGGAATGGTTTATTTCAGCACGGAGATAACATCTTGAGTTCTCAGGAGGATGACAAATTGAAATAGTCTCCTCCTTGTCGAACATTTCTTACCCAAGAGTCAAGTGATAATGTTAAGGGACAAATCTCTCTTCTCTTGACAATTTGCACTTATTTTCTTAATAGCCCTGCTAAGATTCGATGAATTTTCGTTTGCTGAGCGCCCACTTGGTGCTTGCCAACACGCACGGAAAAGCTTTCATTCATCAGCATAATCGTCCTATTGGTGATTCGGTCCTATGAAATGATGGCAGCAATTCCAAAAAAGAAACAATAGAGATGGAACAAGCGAATTCTCCTTTTTTTAAAAAAAAAAAGTCATCGGTAATAGCATAGCAGTTTCCATATAACTGGAAACTTAATACATTACTCTGATTGAGATATGTGCGGACATTTTATTAAGGGGGAATGTCAATGTGGTTTAAAGCTACCCATTCGCTGAAATAATCTATATTCACAAAAGCATTTGGAAAGAAGCAGCAGCACCACATAGAAGTCTATTAGTAAATTGCATAAGGAATAATGCCCATATGCCCACACACAATTGGCACCTAGATCTGCTAAGAAGTTCCAGGCTAGTCTTCACTGACCTCTCAGAGTCTCGCAAAGCTGTCGTGGCTGGCTTGTGCAGCAATGACACAGCCCCGCAGAGCTTCAGAAAATCACAGATTTTGAATGCAGAGGAGCAGTACTCTGCCACCTTAAATTTGCTCTGACAAGAAGGCGAATTCCATGGAGAGGGTCTAAAGAAAAGCAGAGGCAAAATAGAGGGCTGGCAATATAGTATAGCAGGTAGGGCATTGCTGTGCAAGCAGCTGACCAGGGTTCGATCCCCGATACCCATATCTAGACCCCAGGGCGAGGAGTGATCAAGAGAGGGAGGAAGGAAGATATGGAGGGGGACAGAGAGAGAGAGTGAGAAAGGGAGAGAGAGAGAGAGAGAAAGTTTGGTTGTCTTCAAAGGATCACTGTATCACTGTCATCTTGTTGTTCGTTGATTTACTCGAGCAGGCACCAGGAACATCTCTATTCCTCCCAGCCTTGAGATTTTAGCAGCCTCCCTTACTCATCTTTCCCAACGATTGGAGGCTCTTTCAGGGTCAGGGGAATGAGACCTATCATTACTGTTTTTGGCATATCGAATACGTCATGGGTAGCTTGCCAGGCTCTGCCTGTGTGGGTGGGATACTCTCAATAGCTTGCCAGGCTCTCGAGGGGTGTATATATATATATATATATATATATATATATATATATATATATGTGTGTGTGTGTGTGTGTGTGTGTGTATGTACATATATATACACAGACACATATATATATGTGTGTATAGTATAAATATGTGTGTATATATACACACACATATATTTATATATATCACCCTCTATGATTTGCTGCCTACTGTCTGAACTCCATCAAACATGGTGTGGTAATTATGGAAAATGGGTAGGAAGTATCTTATAATGTGTAGCAGTAGCGGTTCGGTAGTGGAGGTCGGCTGCCAGGGCTGAGTCCCTTGGGGCGGGGTGGGTTCTTACCCAACCCCCTCTGGGGCACCCTGAGTGAAAACTGGCGCGGAGTCCAGTGGCATGGCTATGGGGGCCTCATTTTATACTCCCGTCTGGGAGGAGCAGCCGTTGAGAGGACATTTATTCAATGGATATTTGTATGCAAACATCCCCATCCAGGATGGCTCCAAGGGGAAGTTCTCATCAAAGAAGAAGAAGGAACTTCACAGTGAAGAAGGTGGAACTTCAATTATTTGACTTTATCTCCTCTGTCCACTTGACCTTCCCTTTCTTTCCCCAATGTCCGAGGCATTAGCTCAGCTATTTAAATACAGCATCTGACACCAAGTGGTAAGTCACTCAGTTTTTCTTCAAGTGCACACTAATAAATTTCTCTGCTTTCTCTTATCAGTCTGCCTTATGACTCTTTATTTAACCAGCCGATGAATAATCCAGTGGGGTATGAGATAATTTGTTTTTCACCCTGACACTAATATTGTTTCGATTTTTCAGCTCACTTTCTACAAAACTTTAAACTGAAACATTACATAACTACATAGCAGGAATCACGTTATGTATATTGTACTAATTCTAGTATTGTTTGCTCAAAAAAGTTTAAATTGCAGAATCAAATTTGTTGCATGCTTTTAGTTGAATTCATCTTTAGAATTGTTGAATGTGGTTGCTTCACCTTTCATCAAATATTCTCGACTTACTATATACAGACGTATTCAAGGCTTGTACACTTTGTAAGTGTACAGGAAGAGATCACCAATCTTTGCTTTACAAAAACACAAAATCAACCTGAGGAGATATGTAAAAGTGGCACATTAAATACCTGAAGAAGAGTTTCAAAGCCAGACACAGGTACATCTACAAACTGAATATGGTCTTTTAGAACTTACTTAAAAGTTTATTTCCAGGTCAGTTTTTGGGAATATGTTTTAAGTATTTTTCTATTAAGTGTCATGCTCTCTGCTGCTTACATTACCCAGCCCGGTCACAATGACCTAGTTCATACAAAAAGTCACTGAATTACAAGACAAATATTTTCACACAAGTAATTCTGTGTAGTCTCAATGATCCTCCTTAAATATGGTCTTTAAATTTAAGGAGCCTACAGCAGGTAGGAGCGATAGCACAGTGGTAGGGCGTTCGCCTTTCACGCGGCCGACCTGTGTTCGATTCCTCCGCCCCTCTCGGAGAGCCCGGCAAGCTACCCAGAGTATCGCGCCTGCACGGCAGAGCCTGGCAAGCTACCCATGGCGTATTCGATATGCCAAAAACAGTAACAATAAGTCTCACAATGAGAGACGTTACTGGTGCCCGCTCGAACAAATCGATGAGCAATGGGATGACAGTGACAGTGACAGCAGGTAAAATGCAAGTAATGTGCTCAGGGTAATAGCTTGGAAGTAACAGAAGATACAAACTAAATCTGTATGCCTCTGAAGTTGGAGAGCGTGCAGCTTCCCTTTAGAGGGGAGTTTCAGAAAAGAACACTCTCTCTGGGTTCCAAATGGAAATGCCAGGGGTAGTTTCACAGGCCCTGAAATGCAGAAACAATGCCTTTCCATCTTTATATACCCAGGAGGGCATCTGACGCTGAGTACATATCCTACAATTCCTGTATGTCTGAATGAATAAACAATCAAAATTAACTGAAAAATAATTTTTAAAGGCAGGAGTCATTTTAATTCCTAGTTACATGCACAGAGTTTAGATAGCCATGTTACCTATCCGTCAATAAATAATAATTAAAGAATTCTATTCTGGGGCTGGAGGTGTGGCACGTGTGAGGCTCTGCATGAGATGCCCAGCTCTGCACGCCCTCCCAAAAGAAAGTGGGCCTTTCCATCGGTACCCCTTCTCTCATTCTGCTGACCCGAAAGATGCAGTCCTGTGATTTTGGGCTTTCCAGAGCCAATCTTTGGATCCATTCAGATCAGAAGCAGATCTCAATTCTACATCAGGCAAGCATGGAGGGTGTGTGTGTGTGTGTGTGTGTGTGTGTGTGTGTGTGTGTGTGTGTGTGTGTGTGTGTGTATGGAGGAGTTTGTGTGTGTGTATTGGGGAACATGGAGGGGTGTGTGTGTGTGTGTGTGTGTGTGTGTATGGAGGAGTTTGTGTGTGTGTATTGGGGAACATGGAGGAGTGTGTGTGTGTGTGTGTGTGTGTGTGTGTGTGTTGGGGAAGGGGTGTCCCCTTGGCAATGAAGTTCAGGCAAATTTCTGAAAGTCAGAACCAGCTGGAGCCCATCTCGGGAAGATTGGGTGGTCCTTCCTTGACATGACACTAGTCAAGACCAGACCTCAAGATAGGGGAGCTTAGGAAGAGCCTTCAAGACCAGCTCTGAAGAGCAAAGCCCTCCTTCTCCACCCTGCCTGGGCGCTTCCTCACCTGTCCACTGTGGATGCACCAGTATTTAGGGTCACACTCCACCTTGGAAGCCGCCCACTGCCTTTGCTCCTCGAGTGCTTCTTTTCCCCTGAACTCTATGGGGCACACTGCATTCCTGGGAGTCACCACATCCCCCAACCCCTTGGACTCTAGGATGCTCCCTCCCTCTCTCTGGACAAATCCCCTTTCAGGGACAAGGCGATAGTGCAGCAGTAGGGCGCTTGCCTTGCACTCGGTGGACCCGGTTCCATCCCCAGCATCCCAGAGGATCCCCTGAACAATCCCCGGGTGTGGCCCCCTCCCAACCCCCCAAAAACAGAACTCCTCAGGAACATGTTCCTTCTTCTCTCCTTCCCCGCATTTCCAAAGTAAAATGTCAGTATCCTTATGTCTTCTCGGGAAATTCTTTTCTTCGAGTATAGACAGACAAGGAGCCTGGAAGTCCGTGTGAGGTCGGGACTTGAGTGTCCACCCCTGGGAGGAGTGCCCAGGAGCTGCTGTGAGTCCCGAGCCTCCCAGGCACTGCCCCAGCCCTGATGGGGCCAGAAGAGGGTGGTCAGTGGCGGTGCCCTCTCTCTGCCATCCGCTCCCCATGCCCCCACCGCTGCTAAAATTCCCAGACTAAATCCATATCACGATCCTTTAGTAGGGAGAGAGATGGATTCCTCCTATGAAACTTGGCCCATCCTGCTCCTGGGTCACCAGGTTCGAATAGATGTAGTGCTCTTAGGGGAGAAATTATCCAAATCAACCTCAGTGAAGGAGACTCGTCCAGACAAAATGCAAATATTCTTGGTTACATCAACTTTCTGAAAACACACTTTTTAAGCAAATTAAGAAACTCATTTCGCGTTCTTTGAAAGGGCTGCTGGCTGACACTTGCAAATGAGTCTTCGACAGAAAAGAAGCTCTGACTCTGCAGCTTATCATTTCAAGGGGTCTTAAGATGAATATTCAGAGCCACATTAATTTTTAATGTAATGGATAGAATCCCCAAAGCTTAAAAACTAGCTTCCACGCCATAATCTGTCATTCTTTCTACCTTCTTTCAGGACACATTAATTTTTAAGTGAGTTCTTTTAACTAGCTCCTAAGAAATATTTTTAACCACTACGAGTTCAAAACAATGCACTAAGCCCCTAATTTAATTGATATTTTCTGTAAAAAAAAAGTTTGGTAATTATAGCTATAGCTAATTATGGCTATAATGAAATAATACAGAAGGGATGAAAACACAGACATTTTTCACATGAAAAGACCTTGAAAATCAGACATAATTTTCTTAAGTTCCCAGATGAACACATTTAATACCCTGTGACAACTATGTTGATTAATTTCAAAATTATCCTGGTTATTAACGGTAAATGTTGAACTACCAAATATCCTATAGAACTGATAAGTTTTTTCTGAAGACAAGACTTAGCAAATTCAGTAGTTATACTCTGTGAAAGAAAATCAGTAATACATTCCAGGGCCTGGAGAGAGAGAGAGTAGAGAGGGTAGGGTGCTTGCCTTGCATGGGGTCAACCCAAGTTCGACCCCCCGACTCCCATATGGTCCCCCAATCACCACCAGGAGCGATCTCTGAGTGCAAAGCCAGGAGTAAGCCCTGAGCAGTGCTGGGTGTGGTTCAAAAGGAAAAAAAAGGAAGAAAGAAAGAAAACCAACAATACATTCCAGAAAGCACAACAAAATCTCCATTCCTCTCCACACAACTGGCTGAGAGCAATGAAACAGAATGACTGTTTTTAAAACATACTTTATACCCACATTTAAATGCCTAATTAATCCTAATAATTAAATGCAACCACTAACCACTTTCCTTGCAAGATCTCTTTTTTATTTCCATAAACTCTGGAATTTAATGGAAATCATTGTGTCATTATGGCCAGAGTAATAAATGCCTATTGGTCAATAAGCTCTGAACCTTAACAGGCCGTTCACTAATTCAGTGGAAATAAGAACAATGGTTCTAATGGCCTCTCATTTCACTGCAAGAGTCCCGCCTTATGAACTATAGATGGGTTTCATGAGCGCTTACTACAGCAACGAACAGCAGTTTAAAAGGGGAAACACACGCATTTGAAATTCAAAGTGCTTACATGGATTTCATTTGCCAGGGAGACCACAGATCAGAAGGGGTCATTTCTGGAGAAATGTTTAAGCGCAGTCAAAAGAGCCAGCGTAAACAAAATTTTAAATTTAAATTTTAAAAGTTTAATTTCATCGAGATGAAAAGCTTTTTTCTTTTTTGCTCATTTCAAAGCATTTGAACCAAAAAGAAATTAAAAGGAAATAAAACCTGAACTAAAGTAACAACTATGAAAAAAACCTTTTGAGAAAACAAGAAGAGGGAGACTTAGAAATGTGATCTCTTCCGGCTATCTTACACATCCTCCCTGGAGAGGAAGGTTCTGGATTTCAACATAAATAGACGGAACTTAGTATAGGGCTACCTATACCCTTGAAATCAAAACAGACTGGAGAAGTCACATTCACTCAGACCTGGTCTTCCCAGCGACCCAGCAGACGAGCGTTTCAAGGAAGTCGGGGTCCCTCCTTGCTCTAAAATGCCAGAGAGCACTTTTGCCGACAAGAAAGTTTCCACTTCTGGGGCTGGAGCAATAACACAGTGGGTAGGGCGTTTGCCTTGCACGCAGCCAACCCGGGTTCGATTCCCAGCATTCCATATGGTCCCCTCCTGAGCACCGCCAGGAGTAATTCCTGAGTGCAGAGCCAGGAGTAACCCCTGAACATCACCGGTGTGACCCATGAAGCAAAACAAACAAACAAACAAACAAAGTTTCCGCTTCACAATGTGAGAGTCCTGGAGATTTTGACTTGAAGCAGATAGAACCAACTGGCACACCTAAATAAAGACCCAAACCCTTTTCTGGGTATCAAACCACCATGGATATTCACTCCTTTTCAACACTACTATCCCAGTTTGGAGTGGAGGGTAGCCAGAGCCTATGCCAGCAGCGCTGAGTGATGAGGAAAATAGACACCCTCATTTCAAACAGACTAACACCAGAGGAGCAGAAACTGCCAAGGACAGGTAATTCAGGGCTCTGTGGTGACACCACAGAATATATTCTGGGTGTCCTGGAGATGGTCATTGTCTCACTTTGTCACCCTTCAATGAATTCCCAATGTGCGTATGCCCTTAAGTTAGCCTTTTTTTTTTAGAAAAATGTGAGTACACATTTTTATTACACAACATGATTTGTTTAGCTATTTGCAATTGTTTTTTATTTTATTTTATTTTATTGAATCACCGTGAGATACAGTTACAAGTTTTCATGTTTGACTTACAGTCACACATGGTCAAACACCCATCCTTACACCAGTGCACATTCCCCACCACCAATATCCCCAGTATGCCCCCCTTTCCCACCCTCCCCCTGCCTCTATGACAGACAATATTCCCCATACACTCTCTCTCTCTCTGGGACTGCAGCGATAGCACAGCAGGTAGGGCATTTGCCTTGCATGCAGCTGACCCAGGTTCGATTCCTCCGTCCCTCTCAGAGAGCCCGGCAAGCTACCGAGAGTATCCTGCCTATGCAGCACAGCCTGGCAAGCTAGCCGTGGCGTATTCGATATATCAAAAACAGTAACAAGTCTCACAATGGAGACATTACTGGTGCCCACTCGAGCAAATCAATGAACAATGGGACGACAGTGCTCCAGTGCTACTCTCTCTCTCTCCTCTTATCATTGCTTTGCAAGGGACATTCTGAGAAGTTCAGCCTCTGTACTCTCCCACCAGCTACCTGCCTGCAAAGGGTTTTATCCAGCATCGGACACCCTACAAAGTGAGGGGGTGCAGCCTTTCCAGCAAAAGCCCAGCCGAGTCGGCGTGGAATAAACCAGCATCCTCCCAAATTTCAGGGCATGCCGCTTTTTGCTGGCTCTTGGTCGGAATTTCCACAGCAGAGACGCAAGGTGAGAAGCGACCTGGGACGGGGCATGCTCTCATCATGGGGTGCACGGCCCCCCGAGCCACAGCTGAAGCAGACCAGTGAACCGGAAGCAGGCAGGCTGTGGAGGGGCATGTTGATGTGCATTTCAAGTGAATTTCATAAAGTCAGCCCGCTGAGGAGCCATCAAAGACCCACCATGGACTCCTGAGCAGTCCCTCCCTCATATCGTCCTAGCTCTGACCCCGTGGACAGCTTGGAACCCTTCAAAAAGAACAGCTTTGAGGAAGCACAAAGCACAGGGTCCATCTTGCCTGTACTGTTCCACAATCCAGGATGCTGGGTGTGTGACTTTTCCCCTTTAACTTTATGGGGTGCCCTTCAAGAGCCCAGGAGTCAACTGGGGGCGTGCAGGCACCCCAACCAAAGTGCCGGGGTCTCCGAGAGGGGTGGAGGAATCGAACTCGAATCACCGCGTGAAAGGCAAAAGCCCAACCGCTGTGCTATCTAAAAGAATAGCAATAAAATAAGTAAATAAAAAGCATTTACTTACAAGTCAAGATTTAAAAAAAAATCCTTATGTGTCGCCATCCCTTACTCTGTTAGGGTCAAAGGACTTAAAAATCTTCTGGAATAATTTTGTACCAAGATTTACCAATTAGAGAAAATTTATCGCTACTTTTCTTTATTTGATCATATTTCCTACAAACCATCTAGACGATTTATCTTAGTAATGGCATGGTGATTCAGGCAGCAATGATCTAATAATAGTTTCTAGTATTATTTGTGAATTAGCCCTGCTGGACAGGGAGTCACAAAACCTTGGGACAGTCCGAGCTTTCTTATCGAACAGCTCTGTGAATTTTAATTTTTTTCCTTTCTGGGCCTCAGTTCCTAAAATAAGAAAGAGGCCGGAGCGATAGTACAGCGGAAAGCGTGTCTGCCTTGCACATGGCTGACCCAGGTTCGATTCCCAGTATCCCATATGGTCCCTGAGCACTGCCAGGAGTAATTCCTGAGTACAGAGCCAGGAGTAACTCCTGAGTATTGCCAGGTATGACCCAAAAAGAAAGTTTAGAAAACAATTCAAAAATAATAAAAAAATAAGGGAGCTGGGTTAAGGAACCCCTTAAGGTTCTTCACAATTTTAACATTCTAAAATCCTCTTCTATGAAATGTAATCCTCTTTATTTATCGAGTGGCTACCTGAGGGGGCTCCCCAAATTGTTGTTCCTCAATACTTCCATAGTCATCCTAAGGCTGAGTCTCCGGATAAGCAGAGTTGCTTCATTTCAATGCCTCCTTTAAAAATATGTTTTTTTTCTATCACAGTAGCATAAAAATGCTGGCTAAAAAACCATTCTTCTCCCACTCCAGGGCAAGGCTTCCCTTTTAGCAAATCACTTGAAATTGGCAAGTAGGGTGTGAGCCAGTCTCTTTCCATGTGTTAATGAACCACCTATTGCCAAATGAAACTCTTTCCTCAAGACCAGCAGACACCATTTTCTGACAATGTAAAATGACAAAGTACTAATTAGAAGGACGCTAATCTGAAGTCGCAATTCTCATTAATTGGAAGTTACCACAGTCATTAGTAACAAGTCCCATTGTCATTAGACCATTATCAAAGAGAATGTCAAAATTGATTTATGCATTTCCAGATTCTCTAATAAACAGTGTCTATAATCAAGGTCTTCGATTAAATGGCCAGAGTGGAGAAAATAACATTTTATGGGCTTAATGAAAGTTCTAAAAATATCACTTTTTTTTTAATTGCTTAGTTGGCTTTTTTCAGCATAAAATGTACCTGGGAATTATTGAGTTAAACTAGAGAACTCAATAAGATGAAATAGTCTAACATCTCCAAAGGTACATATAGCTATCTCCCCAAGAGTGATCTCTGAGCAGAGTCAAGAACAAGCCCTGAGCACTGATAGATGTGGACCCCAAATAACAACTAGTCATCCCAGTCAACTGGTCCCTTAGGGAGCCTGAGATGCTTCTGTCTCTATAGTCCAAAAAGTGCTCGCTGCTTTGGTTCAAGGGACTAAAGTAAAAGGAAGTGAAGACAAGAGTGGACACGTGGAGAACAACATTTGATAACAAAACTGAAAGTAGGTAAAGGAAAAACATGATAACTTTTCAGTACCTATAGTGCAAACCATAATGCCAAAAGGAGGGAGAGAGGGAGAGAGGCAGGGAGAGGGAGGGGGAGAAGGAGGAAAAGTGCCTGCCATGGAGGCAGGCTTGGGTTGGGAGGTGGGAGGGACACTGGAGACACTGGTGGTGAGAAATGTGCACTGGTGAAGGCATGAGTGTTGAAACACTACATGACTGAAGCCCAATCATGAACAACTTTGTAACTGTGTCTCTCATGGTGATTCAATTAAAAAATAAAAAGGAAGAAGAAAAAAAACTGCAAGGGGAAAAATAGTAGCTCAATTAATTACAAAGATAAAAGATAGGTAACACTAGTAAAATTTAGGACTCACACTTCCTGATTATTATAGGACTTTGCAATATGCAATGAAACCAGCTCAGCTTCTACCAGAAATTGTACCAATGCTGGTGAACATTGGTATATATTTGTAATCTGGACATAGTTAAAAACAGAATGTCATCTATTTCTGGGGCTGGAGTTATAACACAGTAGGCAGGGTGTTTACCTTGCATGTAGCCAAGCCCTGGCACCACATATGAGTCCTCAAACACTGCCAGGAGTGACCCCTGAGCATAGAGCCAGGAGTAAGTCCTGAGCACCACTGTGTGTGCCCCCCCAATAAAACAAAATACATATTTTGAAGAACATAAGTTCATTCTAAAAAGCTTAGGTTTTTTTTTTTTTTAGTGAATCACAGTGAGGTACAGTTAGAGACTTAGAAACTTTTGTGCTTGTGTTTCCATCATACAATGGTCGAGTACCCATCCCTCCACCAGTGCCCATTTTCCACCACCAAGGGTCCCAGCATACCTCCCTAAAAAGCTTAGGATCATTTTTAAAGCACATCAAAAATTAAAATTCACTATTTAATCTCATCACCCCAAGACTGGTACGTTGATTTTAGTTTATGTATTTTTCAATACTTTTCTATCCTGACGGCTCATTTTACAGAATTGTTAATTTCTCAAAAAACCTTTTATCTTAGCTTATATTGACTTGAAAGTCATTTTGCTATTTCCTCTTCATAGATCAAAGTGGACACAGCCTGGGACTGGAGCAATAGTCCAGCGGTCAGGGTGCTTGCCCTGCAGCTGACCCGGGTCCAATTCCCAGCACCCCCCCCCCCTCCATGTGGCTGGCAAAATCACTGAACACCACCAGGGATGGCCTCAAAACAAAACATAAAAAGTGGACAAAGATGAAATTCATTTACAAGGCCCAAGATTTTATGTATACAATACATATAGAGAGTGTATATTAGATACACATGAATATAATGTGCTAAGAGTCATCTTTTGGGGCCAGAGATAAAGCCCAATGGGTAGAGCACTTGCTCTGATGTGAGAACCTGGGCCCCGCCGTCCCCTGCTCACCCCACCCATGGCACATGGCCTGGAGCACCACCGGAAGCAACCCTCAAGGACAGAGCCAGGGGTAATCCCAAAACCACCAGGTGTGGTCCAGAGTAAAAAGAATACCTTTTGCTTTAAAATAATAATCTTTCACCAGATCTAATCAAATCGTATTTCGGAACAAAGCCAGACATGGTAATAATATCAAGTGAATGTGCCCATGTGGTATGGCTAATTTGTACAATAAACTGCAGTCATAATATCACTATGCGATGAACTAACAGATAAGAGAAGCTAGAATCACTGAAAGGATAACATATTTTTCAAATAATCGTGTACACACACTCAGAGCTAGCACTGCACTGTAGCACTGTTGTTCATTGGCTTGCTCGAGGGGGCACCAGTAATGTCTCCATTGTGAGACTTGTTGTTACTGTTTTTGGCATATCGAATACGCCACGGAGAGCTTGCCAGGCTCTGCTGCGTGGGTGGGATACTCTCGGTAGCTTGCCGGGCTCTCTAAGAGGGACGGAGGAATCGAACCCGGGTCAAAGCTAGAGAAAAATTTTATTCCACTCTCAAGAAGAAACTTCAAACCCTTTTAATTCACCTTAGTCTCTGTTACTAGAGAACCAGGTTTTACACACACACACACACACACACACACACACACACACACACACACACACACATGTGCTTGTGCTAAGTTAAAAAAACATTTCGCTATGACAACTTGTAATTAGTGGTAGAAGGAAAATTGCATAGACAGGTACATGTAATGAGAAGACAAACCACCTTACAAATGATGTATGCAAAATTTCTAGATTTCAACTACTATGAGTAAGAACTCTTTCTAAAATGTTGTGATTCACAAGACTGTATCTAGAATAAAATCCTCAGAGATTTTCTCCTCAGAGAGACAACTCAGACGAGACCATCTCAGGTTTAGAAAACCTAGGCAAGGAAAGTCATTTCTTTCCAAGTGTCTGATAGAACCGGAGCTTACCAGGATGGGGGGCTCGACAAGGGGTGGGGAGGGACAATTCAGAGGGTGGGGTGTGGGAACGCTACATGCAGGAAACCCTAACCCTGACAGTACTGGAGATCATGGGGGCAGAAAAGCAGGAGGGGAAAGAAAGAGAAGGAAGGGGAAGGGAAGAGAAGGAAGAGGAAGTGGCAGAAAAGGAAAAAGGAAGGGGAAGAGAGGGGAAGGGAAGCGGAAGGGGAGGGAAGGGGAGGGAGAGGGATGGGAGGAGAGAGGAGAAAGGGAGTTTCTGATAAAGGGGTTGGGGAGGCAGCTCACTGGGCTAAGCCCACGCTTTGCTTGCAGGAGGCCCAGGTTTGATCCCTGTGTCCCAGGCACCGGGCCAGGAGTGTCCCTGAGCACTGCCCAGCCTCCTCAGTCACACACCTGGCCCGGCTCCAGCTCCTGGGCTCCAGAGAACTGCACTTATGGAATACAGGTAAGTTCCTTTGCTGAAAATCTATAAAATGTGGAACTTGAGGTATAATTTGAAACACGTGTGAACTCCCACAGACACGAGCTGAGTCCATTACGTTCACAGCAACATTTTCACTGAGAAGATTCCGCAGAAGCGGGACAACCGTTCGACTGCTTTCAAGTGCTGATCAGAACGAGCTTCTCCCTGGTAAAACTTTACACAAATGGTGACAGCTTGGATCACACCAGTGTGGTGGTATTTTAACTTCCTCAGAAGCTTATATAAAGGACAAGAGAAAGGAATTATTTCAACATTAAATACATGCCACTATTTACATATGAACATCTGTCTATATTTCACTAACAATTTCAGCAGTATTATAAATTTCTAGGGAAAAACACAGCCTTAACAAAACACAACAGCCCTTCGACTAGTTATTTGGTGTTTAAATCGTGTGTCCGAAAGAACATGCAAGCCACACATATGCCAATCCTGTGATCTCACCAACAGCAATCAGCTCTGGTATCTCAACACACAACTTAGCACTTGGACTATATTCCAAACACGGGCCTTCAAGCTGTGTCCTGCTGCTGAGCAGAAAGGAATAATGGAACACAGACTGCCTAACGCAGTATGACCAAGAAAATAATAGCAAATTCAATGATGCGATTTTTTTTCCCCCGAAGAATGCCAATTCAAAATTTCTCTGGCTCTCCTCCTGATTCAAAGAATGGGAAACTAAAGATCTGCCTGAAACATGCTGAAGAATTAATTCACAGGTGTACAAATACTTTGTCTTAGTACTGAGCCCTGATTTCACCTGCCAAATTCAAGCATCTGAATGCATTGGGAAATTGTAGGAATGCATCTGAAACATGCTGAAAATTTGGGAATGCTTTTACAAAGGGTACCAGGAAGAAAAAAACTTAAAGTCCTTTGGATGGTATTATTAGCAACGAGAATTATTACAGTAGCAATCGCCTAGGTTACATATGTGCCCCAGTCTTAAGTGTATTATATGATCATCCAATTCTATAATACGCATGAAATAAGATATAGTTCATTCTGGGAAAGATAAGTTTCCCAAAGGGATAAAAAAAATTAGTCTCCCTGACATTAATTGGGAGACAGAAGAGAGGGTTTTTCTCTCCTTTCATCTCATAAGGCTCTGGCTCCATGCAGAGACAGACTAATTCTTTTATGAATAAGGAATGGAAGGGGCGGGTCTGTGCATATAGGGTACTTTACATAAATTAATCCTCTCAACTGACCGAAAACAAGCCTTACTCACTCACTCACTGCTGGGAGACCGGCTCAAAGGGCTGAAGTGCCTGTTTTGCATCTGGATGCCAGCAAGCCCCATCCTGGCACCACATGGCCCCAAGGTACCCTGGTGTACCCCTTGTAGCCTCCAAAGTCTTTCTTGGGAGTCCCCCCAAAATTACTGGAGAAGGGGAAGATGAGCCCCTGATACACTGAGCAGATTGTCTCATATCATAGATATTTCTTAGCAATTGAGCTGGGACTCAAACTCAAATCAAAACCCCTGCTCTCAGGGGCTGGAGAGATAGTACAGCAGGTACGGCTCTTGCCTTGCATGCGGCTTAGCCAAGGTCAATCCTTGGCATTTCAAGTGGTCTTCCCAGCCTCACCAGGAGTCTAAGTGTAGAGCCAGGTATAACCCCTGAGCACTTCCAGGTGTGACCCCCAAATAAACTCCTGCTCTTTTCACTGTAGTGTGCAATCTCCCTGCCTGAAGATTTTATTCCATGGACTGGTGGAGGGATGGATGTTCAATCATTGTATGACTGAAACTCAATCATGAAAGTTTTATAACTGTATCTCATGGTGAATCAATTTAAAAAAGTTTTTTTAATGAAATAAAATCCAACAAAAAAGATTGTATTCTATGGGATTTAGTCATAATGCCTTTCCCCATCAAAGTAAATAACTATACCCAGCACATCAGCGGGTAGGGCATTTGCCTTGCACACGGCTGACCCAGGTTCAATTCCTCCGTCCCTCTCAGAGAGCCCGGCAAGCTACCGAGAGTATCCCGCCCGCATGGCAGAGCCTGGCAAACTCCTCATGGTGTATTCGATATGCCAAAAACAGTAACAACAAGTCTCACAATGGAGACATTACTGGTGCCCACTCGAGCAAAATTGATGAACAACAGGATGACAGTGCAGTGCAGTGCTACCCAGTATATCTTACTATCATCATGCGAACCGAGACAAAAAGCCCACAAGCGTCACACATATGTGGGACCACACAGGAGTAGGTCAAACTATAGCCAGTGAGATGCTGGTAAACAGAATTTTCAAAGTTAGGGATCTATTCCACCCCGCTCCCCAGCCCCCACAAAAATCCACGGGAAGGACCAGACATAACTGCTAATAATCGCCTCCTGAAACATCCTTAATCGGTGCCTACAGCTAATGAACACTCAGGTCCAGATCCATCTCCTTTCTCAAGCCTCCTGTTCCCAACTGCCCTCAGCTCTCCTCTTTTCAGAGAGATATGAAGTCACCTAATCGGTGGAGATGCCGGCAGTGACCTTTGAGGGATTTGCCTAAACTTGTCCACAGAGCCCAAGGCAAAGTGACCTTGAGTTTGAAAAAGAAATTCAATTTTTGGTTGGTTTTATTCTTGAGAGTGGGGTGCTCCCAAGGAGTGCTCAGAGGGCTGTGAGCTACGCCTGGCAACACTCAGTCACTGGGTTAACAGTTTAGCACTAGGGCCCAGGCTACGGCACTGCCAGGACCCATCAGGGGGTGCTGGCGACCACCAGGGGACTCTTTGTAGTACTGGGGGTGGCCAGGTGGTGCTGGGAATTGAACTCGGGTCCTTGGACATGCAAGGAATTCACCCCTGACTGCTGAGCTATCTCCAGTGGTCCCGTGTTTACATTCTTAAGAGAAAACCTCTTCACAGAAACATTAATGCCCCCAAACAAGAAAAGTGTCTTATGAAACTCATTTTTTCCCAAAGACTTTTACAACACAGAAATCAGAAATTACAACCCCAGAAAGGCATATTGTATTGGTTTTATAGCAACAACAGAGAATCATAAAACGCGGGGCTTGAAGGGATCTTGAACAATTACACAGTCGATCATCTTCGCTTCAGACAAAAGTATCCTGAAGTATTTAAAACAACTAGAAATGCATTCAATGTTAAAACTTTCTCAGGAAAAAAAGAAAAAAACGGTCAACGTTCACAGGCAAGAAATTGTTTTATGTAACTAACCTGAATTACCCGTTCTAACTTCTAAACCTATAACCTCTCATTAAATCTCAGCGCAGGAGTCAGTAGGTGGTACGAAAGAAAGAAAAGTGGGTATTAAATGTCAGGCACTACGCTTTTCCTATATGATATCATTTAATTGCTACAACAGTCTGAAAAACAGGTCTCCTCGAGGCCATTTTACTGAGCAGAAATGAAAGTGCAGCGGGGAAATAAAATGCCCAAGAGAAGGTAACAGGCAGCAGATGTGGTGATGAACTCCGGCTTAACTCTGCCTCCCCTGGTCCTCAGGGCATCCTGCTTGGTAACGGACCATGCGCACCACTGAGCGTGTCAAAACAGGGTACCAGCACTTAGTACTGCTTTCACTGGAGCACAGTCCCTGGACAAGGGGTAGGACTTGAAGAATAACCTCCTTGGTTATTCTTAACCACTGAGTTTCTTGCAGTGTCACCCCTTCCCCTTCCCATCGCCCCTCTTCCTCACTACTCCAATTTCGGAAGACTCTCTGGGGTTACAGAAAATTGACTGACTGACCTGAGGCTTGTAGTCTGGAGGCTGTGACCATCTCTACCTTGGAGAAGTTGTCTCTGCATTCCTTTGGCCCTCGTAGGGCCAAGACCAAATCTTAAGGACACTTCTGCACTGAGAAGGCCCTGGGCCCTGGCTGGGGACTCCGGGCCAGTGGGGACTATAGTCTATGTAGAGATAGATATATAGATCTAATATAGGCTATATGTAGATATATATGGCCAGGATATATAGTCTATATGTAGGTATATAGAGAGATCTATAGATTATATATAGATATATATGGCCATATATCGTCTATGTGTAGATATAGAGAGATCTATAGATTATATATAGATATATATAGACATATATGGCCAGTGGAGACTATAGTCTATATAGATAGATATAGATAAATCTCTATACAGACTATTTATAGATATATAAATGGCCAGTGGAGGCTATAGTTTCTATATAGATCATCATCATCATCATCATCATCATCATCATCATCATCATCATCATCATCCCTGTTGATCATCGATTTTCTTGACTGGTCTCAGTAATGTCTCCATTCGTCCTAGCCGGAGACTTTAGAAGCCTCTCTTTACTCATCCTTCCCAGCAGTGCCACATTGAAGGCTCTTTCAGGGTCAGGGGAATGAGACCCATCATTGTTACTGGTTTTAGTATATGAATACACCATGGGGAGCTCTCCAGGCTCTCCCATGTGGGCAGGAAACTCTCAGTAGCTTGCCAGGCTCTCCCACGTGGGGAGGAAACTCTTGGTAGCTTGCCAGGTTCTCCCTCCGAGAGGGAGAACTAGGCTTTAAGATGTCAAACCACCATGCACTTCCGGGAGCTTGGTTTTTTTTAATAGTCTCTGGATGTTGGCCATTGATGGGATTACATGGGCGCTGGGGGCAGTTTCTGGGTGTGACCACCTAACTACTGGAAAACGGGGGATCTGAGCAGAAGAGGCCCAGTCCCGATCTGAGCAGGCTTAGAGACTCTATAAGTAGCATGTTTTCTGGCTCATCATCTTCAGTGGGATGATATAATTATTATTCCAATTTTCCCCCAAGATTTTGTTGAATCACTGTGAGAAAGACCCTTTAAAAGCTGCTCGTGATTAGGTTTCAGTCATACAGTGTTACAACACTCATCCCTGTATCTATATAGTGAGTCCTTCTTTAAAATTTTTTTTATTATTGAATCACCATTGTGATACAGTTACAAGCTTTCATGTTTGAGTTTAAATCATACAATGATCGAACACCCATCCCTCGACCAGTGCACATTCTCCACCGCCAGTGTCCCCATCCTGACCACTAGTCACCTTCTATTTCATAACCATCTTGTAAACGTGCACATCCCATGATATTTTTTGCCATTTTCAGACATGCGATACATGTGCTTTATATGTTCCTCAATTATATGTCTAAGCCGTAGCATTTCCAATGCTCCTGGGCACAAAACCGAACCCCCCACTCCCTCTCTTACAGGCTGCACTTTGGTGCATGCCGTGGACACCATCCTTCCCAGCTTAAGTTGTTCTTACGACAATAATTCCTCTCCTTTCTATTTTAGTGGTTCCTGTGGAGTGTGTTGTTGTTTTTTTTCTCCCTGATGACAAGCCATCCCTTGGTACTTACTTTATAGACCATAAATTACTGTACACGTGCAAAACTCTTTACATACAGACAATGAAGAACATTTCACTGAGAGGGAGAAAACAGAATAGGGTGAAACTAAGAAATCTGATCCACTGGGCAGGAGATGCGGTAGAAATTAGGAACGAGCACAGGATAAACCCACTGGGGAGAACAGCAACAAAGAAGGTGTCTTAAATCAAAAGGGGAAATGATTTTAAGTCAGGCATAAGCAAAAAAAAACTTGTTTACAAACAGTCTGTGGGGTCTGCGGGGTAGGTTTTTAAGGGGAAGGTCTTGGAATGGAGAGACAGCACAGAGGTTGGGTGTCTGCCTTGCACGCAGCTGGTGGGGGTTTACCCCAACACTGCAGATGGTTCCCTGAGCACCATCGGGGGGTCACCAGCAGAGCCAAGAATAGTCCCTGAGCAGACCCTCTTCTCCCATCACATCCCACCCCTGCAAAAAGGAAAAGATGTTGAAAGTCATTATTTTCCTCCTGGGTAGGTTTCCTTCCCTTCCTTTGAAGCATTTGTAGGTCCGCTTCATACTGCAGCCCTAAAGCTCCCTGCATTGAGTTTCATCACCGGTCACGTAAGAAGCAACAGCCACTATGTGTCTCAGAACAGGGGGGGGGGGGGCATGACTCACTAGGCTGGAGTGCGTGGTTGATGTGCATGAAGCCCAGAGTTTGACCTTGGCTCTGCCTGGCCCCCTGGGCATGGCCAAGTGTAGTTCTGGTGGCCCCCCAAGCATCACCAGGGTGGCCCTGACAGCCCCTAGGATTAAGGAGCCTGAGTAGCACCACACCAGGGGTCCAAGCATTGGACATCCAGCCAGCAAAGCAGGGTTGGGTTTCACCAGGGGTGACTCCTGGATCCTCTGAATTCTGCTTGGCTGTAGACCTGCTCGAGGCTCCCCCACCCCCGCCGCCCCCCAAACATGTACATGGATGTTTTGAGGCAATAGTATACATGCAGAGGGCACCTAATGCTCCAAGGGCATACAGCTGGCTGCTAACCCACAGGGGGCAGTGAGGCCAACCAGGAATGATAACGCTTCTGCTGCCCCAAACATCTGAGATGGGACTTGGATGAGTCCCTTGGATGCTCCCGGGCTGTTATAAACTAGCCGAGACCAGACCGAAGCAGACTGTGACTTGAGTTATGAGGCAAGTGTCCAGTGTCCGAGGTCCGGGGCACGACTCTACTTTTCCAAAGTTCATCCAGAACCGACACCGTAGGTGGCGGATAACCCATCTGTGACTTGAGGTCTGTGAAAGAAGTGACCCCCCCCTCCCCCGGGTAAAATATGTAGAGGAGAGGAACTCACAGGTGTGGCCTCAAGTTGTCCAAAGGAAACCGCCGCTCCCTGACCACACACACACACACACACACACACACACACACACACACACACACACACACACACACACACAGCTCCCTCGCATCCTCTCACGGGCCTCTGATCTTTGCATGCTGGGACGCAGCTGAGGGCCAGGGCAGAGGGGTTATTCAGTACTCAGTGGGGTTTCCGGGGGTGCTAGGTGCAAGCTCAGCCAGAACGTGGGGGGTTTCTGAGCCAAGTATAACACACACAGATTTCTTTCTTTTCTGTGTCACCAGGGCCCTAACACAAAATCGCTTTCATGCAAGACATGAGCATGAAATGGTACCTCCCTGGCACCACACAGATTTCTTAAGGCCCTGGAACCGGAGCGATAGTACAAGGGGGAGAGCACTTGCCTTACACACAGCCAACCTGAGTTCAATCCCTGGCATCCCATACGGTCCCTCAAGCACCGCCAGGAGTGATTCCTGAGCACAGGAATCAGCCCTGAGTACTGCCAGGTGTGCCCTGCCATGACCCCCCTCCCACACACCTCCTCGAAAACAAAAAGCAGATTTCTTAAAGTCTTTATAATTAGCCCTTCTGAGAGGGGATGAAACTTCCCCGAGGCCTCGTGAGGCTGGACCCAAGCCCCATGTCTGAAACTGGACAGGACGGGGTCCCCAGCTGCAGACAGACCCATCCTTGGGGGTGCACTTCCGAATACGCAGACCTTTCATTTCTGATAGAAAGCTACTTAAGCGTTATAGACTTCTGCTAGCCAATCAATGGATCCTGATCCCATGTTCCCTGCTCAAGTGAACGCAGAGAAACCAAATGTCAGGCGCTTTCCACGTGCCAACTGGAAATCAGAGCGAAAAGCTGGCGGGGAGATGACAGCTCAGTGTTTCTCTCCAGTGTAAATCCCCCGATGCTCCCTTGGAAAAGAACCGGCCCCAGTCCTGTCCTGTTTGACATTTCCCTCTGAGCTCCAGCGGAAGTGAGCCCCCTGCATAATCGCTGATGAACTCAATGCCCGCAAGACCACCTCCAGTGACACACACGCTGCCCTGACACCAAAAACAAAATCAATAATCTGCTGCTCTGTGCCACATGGAAACCCTGACTGCTGTCAGCTGACAAAAGGTTTGCAGGCTGCGAGAGAGACAATCAGAGTCCTTGGAAAGGCTGGGCAGGAAGTAATGAAATCTCCCCAACTTCATTAGACACACGCGCACACGCACACACACACACACACACACACACACACACACACATGCATACACGCACACACGCACACACACACACACACACACGAAATGAAAAGGCCACGTATCCAGAGGTCATCTTTTTCCAGCCTGCTAAATTAAAGTGACGGAAAACCTCTGTAATTATATAGAAACAGATAAAATTGTTATCTAACTAAATTGCAAATGCACTTTAAATGTCATAAGTTTTGATGCGATTTAATATTTTAAATGGACACGGCTCACTAGCATCGCTGACTTCCTACTGAGCATGGGGGGGACACACTCCATGTCCATTACCAGGATGGAACCGACGCCCATCCATCTGCCCATGCAGAGCCAAGGCCGCTGCCGAGAGCAGAGAGCCGGCGCACTGGCTGCCGGGCCAGGAAAGGGCGCTGGGAGGAACCAAGAGGCCTGAGCCCCTGTCTCGGGGCGGGGGGGGGGGGGGGCTCCCATTTCCTCAGCCTGTGTCCTTAGGCAAACCCCACCTGGTCTAGGCCTCAGTTTCCGCTTCTGAAAAACAGAAACGAACACGGACGTGATCTGTGTCAGATGTGAATGGGAGGATAACTGAGACCAAATGACTACAACGGGCCTTAATTTGTCTGATACAAATGTAAGCCATTACTGTAATGTATGTCTTTGCATGGGGGTGCAGGATAGGAAAACAAATCATATCTTACTGTAACTCAGAAAAGACTTGAAAAAAATGTTTCCTGGGGGCTGGAGAGATAGCACAGCAGGTAGGGTGTTTGCCTTGCATGCGGCCGACCCGGGTTCAAATCCCAGCATCCCATATGGTCCCCTGAGCACGGCCAGGGGTAATTCCTGAGTGCAGAGCCAGGAGTAACCCCTGTGCATCGCCAGGTGTGACCCAAAAATAAAAAAATAAAAAAAAATAGAAAAAAATGTTTCCTACTCACAAGTTGGTTAAAAAAATAATAAAAACAGAGGAATAAAATTATTCCATGGCATGATTACTCATCTTCCAGAATACTACACTTTTTGTTTTATTTTATTTTATTTTATTTTAATGAATCACCGTGAGATACCATTACAGACTTACAAACTTTTGTGATTACGTTTCAGTCATACAATTTCAAGTACCCATCTCAGCCGGTCTCACACTACACTTTTAAAAAAATCACCCAGAGGGGCTGGAGCAATAGTATAGCAGGTAGGCGCTTGTCTTGCACACGGCCAACCCAGGTTTGATCCCTGGCATCTCATATGGTCCCCTGAGCACTGCCAGGAGGAATTCCTGAGTGCAGAGCCAGGAGTAACCCCTGAGTACTGCCAGGTGTGGCCCCCTGAGAAAAAGTAAATAAAAAGAAGTAACCCAGATTAGGTAACACTGAAGATGAGATGCTATCTTCATGTCGAAAGCCTGCATACTTGCCCAGTATTTACCAACAAGGTTCAATGAGTAAATAATTGTCCTTTTCAGGCCTTACTCACAGTAGAGTTACCTAAGCTTTTGGGGAAAAACATCCGTTATCTCTCATTCTTCTTTGTCCCTCCCCCCCCACACTATATAATATAGTCAATAAAGGTTATAAGAGCAGGACTGAAAAGGGAAATTCAAACATTAATCACATTTCAGATAAAATTAACCTTTCCACACCTACATCCACTTATTTTCCTATTATACATCTATATATACATATATAGCAGATTTACCAGTAATTTTAAGAACATAATGTATTGCGTGTATGAACTAACACTGTAAGAAAAACTAGACCTTTGTTCTCAGTCTCTAGTCTTTTGAGGTATGTTGTTGTTGTTTTTGGTTTGGGTTTGGGGGCACACCTGGGGGCGCTCAGGTTCAATCCTGGCTCTGTGCTTAGGGGTCACTTCTGCAGGGACCATACATAGTGCTAGGGATGTGGACCCTGAATTGGCTGCGTGTAAGACAAGTGCTCTACCTGTCGCCCTATTTCTCCAGTCCCTGCAGCCTCTTACAAGTACCGATCGTCTATGTGTTATTTGTTGATCCAAGAATACGTTGCCTTTTTTTTTTCTTTCACGGTTTAATATGTTTTGCTCAAACTCTCCAAAAATTTGCTCTGGGGTTAATCACAAGAATAGAATCATTTTGCTTTGGATGAAATATTTCTTGAGGTCTGGATGAGGTTAAACCAGATGGTATTTCACACGCTGAGCTGTACAGGTCTCTAGAGCAGGACATATATTTCTATAATCAGTCTTTCTTAAAAAGATACCAAATCATAGGCTCTACCTGACTGTTAAGGGATCCATTGCCCTCTTCTTTTTTTCTTTTTTCTTTTTGGGTCACACCCAGCGATGCACAGGGGTTACTCCTGGCTCATGCTCTCAGGAATTACTTCTGGCGGTGTTCGGGGGACCATATGGGATGTTGGGAATCGAACCCGGTTCGGCCTCATGCAAGGCAAATGCCCTACCCGCTGTGCTATCGCTCCAGCCCCCATTTCCCTCTTCTTCCCCTCCCCTTCCCCCTCCCCCCCACAAGAATTCCTGAGTTAGTGGAAGTGATCCCAACAGTGCAGAAATAAACAAAGAAGCCTGGGCTAATGCAGTGGTGGTGGAGAAGCAAACAAGGATTCTGAAGTCCCCAGAAGCCCCCCGCCCCATCCCGCAAGACCTCATAACTTTTTTTCTTTTTTGGGTCACACCCAGCGATGCACAGGGGTTACTCCTGGCTTTGCACTCAGGAATTACTCCTGGCGGTGCTCAGGGGACCATATGGGATGCTGGGAATCGAACCCGGGTTGGCCAAGTGCAAGGCAAACACCCTATCCACTGTGCTATCTATCACTCCAGCCCCAAGACCCCATATCTTAAAGACCCCTTCTGCACATCTATAGAAAACAGTTTTTAACAGTGATTTATTAAGGGTCTCTTTTGTTTACGTGCTCAGGGATGACTGCCTGGTGGGGTTTGGGGGGTGCCGTATGTGATGCCAGGGATTGAACCCAGGTCAGCCACATGCAAGGCAAGCGCCCTACCTGCTGTACTATCGCTCCCAGCCCAAGAGTCACTATTGTCATTCTCAAGAAATATTCTCAAGCCTTCGGGAAACGTGTACACAGAGCTGAACCTAAGCATGCACCCGGCAAACAAAAACAGCTTTCCTCACAGCAGATCTCAGTGCGCTGTGTGGGGAGAAAGAGTTGTCTAGTCCACCTCCAAAGCAAAATCCCAGCAACGCGAGAAGGAAAACATGGCATCTTAATAGAGTCCTCCATTGTTTCAGCCTTGGGCTTGCCTCATCTGAAGAATCCCATATATGCTTTGAGAGGTGAAAAGCCTTTGTGAATAATTGAAGACAAAATAATGAAACCCTAGAATGTCAGAGACATAATATAGTTTTGTTGAATTCATCAAGGAGCTTTTAAATTCCCAAATACTACATGCTGAATAATTTATTCCTGTGTCAATATGGGACCAGCAGATGTTCATTCGGAGCCAACATTAACCCCTCCTCGAGCTGAAAAGCAGCAAAATTGGCTCTGCCGGAGATGGAGGGAGGCACTTAGTTTAAGTGAGATTATCTTGGTATTTATGAGAAAATTAAAGTGGCTTTGGAAGTCAAGAAAAAACACACTACTTAGTCGGCAATCTTTTATCACCGTCTGCTTATAAAGATAAGGAGGTGAATTTCATGGGAAAAAAAAAAACACCCACAAATGGTTGATATAGGGGAAGCTGATAGCGCTGTTCTTTCCTTTCAGGAGGGTCCCTGGGGGATTTTCACTGATTCCTCTAAAAAAAAAATCTTTTAGTGGCTTATTGATATTTACCTCCCTCTTTGGATCACTGACTCCTAATGCAGTTTTGAACTCTCTACTGTGTTTTAGTTTTATGGGTATTCTCGCTCCTCTAATGCAGTCCTCTTTAATTAAAATAGATTCTATAGTTTACTTCAAAGGAGATGAGGCAGAAGAACACTGAAAAAATAAAATCTAAACTTTCACCAAGGGTCTAGTAAACTTAAAAGTTGGAGACTCATGCCTTCAATCACATTCATTTGATCACTCACTCAACAGATACTGGGTACCACGGTGTACAGAGTACTTAGTAGGGCTTCAAAGGAGGGAGATGTTGAATCAATGATTCTAAAGAGCTATTAGATACAAGTATGTGTCTAGGTATACACAGTGACTTCCTGTCCCTGGGGTGAGCATGAATTTTAGGGGTACTAAAAAAAATATACAATTCTCAATCTGAAAAATCCAGATTGGGTAGGATACATGAAAACAATGGTTGGAGCCAGAGTCATAGCCCAGTGCTTAGGGCACTTGCCTTTATGTGGCGAACCTGGGCTTGATCCCTCCCACCCCATAGGGTCCCTTGGGCCCTCCAACAATGATCCATGAGTGCAGAGCCAGGAGGAAGCCCTGCTCACTGCTGGGTATGGCTCAAAAACCAAAGAAAAAGAAAAAGAGAAAGCAAAGGCAGCGATATGTCTGAGTTCTTAGCCGAGGAAGGGAAGGCCCCCTCAGCATGGGGCACAGTGCTCAGTGGGCAAGAACTCCCTGAGTGAAGACGAGAGTCCGCTCAGTCTGCCCACGAACCAGGGACTGGAGAAGCACTGCCTGCCGCGTTGCAGAAGGGAGAATTCACCCCATAAGAGTGGGCATCATTCAACAGAGTGAAAGGACCAAGTCCAAAAAGTTGGAGAAGAAACGCAAAAGGAAGAGAATAAAAATTAAGTTTTTGAAATAAAAAAAAAGGTTTTATTTAGAGAATCTGAGGAAGGAAGGGGGGAAGAGAAAGACAGAGGAAGACAGAGAGAGAGAGAGATTCAAGAGAGATTGTGGGCTTCTCTGGATTGGAGGAAAAAACCCAGTACACATCCAGCAATAAAGCATGAAAGTATACATCTCAAGAGGGGAGATGCAGGGGTATGTGCATGTAGGTACTATGTATATGGGCTGGCAACACATGCATGCAAAAGATAAATTCTTACTATGAAAAGAACTGGAGTGATAGCACAGCGGATAGGGATTTGCCTTGCTCGAGGCCGACCTGGGTTCAATTCCTCCGCCCCTCTCAGAGAGCCCGGGAAGCTACCAAGAGTATCCTGCCTGCATGGCAGAGCCTGGCAAGCTACCCGTGGCGTATTCGATATGCCAAAAACAGTAACAAGAAGTCTCACAATGGAGACGTTACTGGTGTCCGCTCGAGCAAATCAATGAACACCGGGACAACAGTGCTATAGTGCAGTGCTACTATGGAAAATGACCAGAAAGAGTTAAAAAGAATGAAACAGAAATACGAGTGGGCGTGAAGGACTTCATTTGGGGTAAAGGACTTCAACAGGCAGTGTGAACAGTGCAAATAATGAATAATTACTAAGACAAGTTCTAGGAAATCATTCAACAAGCATGAGATAAAGAAGATGAGTCGAGGACAACAGAATCAGATAGTTTAAAATTTTCCACCAGTTTCCCTCACAGATAATAGAGAGTAAGACATAACTGAAGAGGTACAGCTAGGGAGGTCTTACTTTGCAGGTGAGAAAATCTCAGTCCAGTATCATCTTTAACAATTCAGCTTGGTAGAGGCAAAACAGAGATTATAAACTGACCACTGTCCTAGTATCTACCCAAGAGAATTTCATTAAAAAGAAACTGTATTATAAACCTCAACACCATTGCAATTCTATTGTCAAACTACAATTTTTTTAAAAAATTAATAAAGTAAAATTTTAAAATCGGTAATTTATTTTTCGATATCTTACTATTAGAATACTTAAAAGTGTACCTGATGTGAAAATCTTTGTACGTTATACCATGGAATTTTCTAAACAACTCTACAATTATACTCATTTCACAGACAAGGAAACTGAGGCTCAAAGAAGTCATACAAGCAGGAAATGACAGTCAAGATTTAAGCAAAGGTCATAAATGCCAAATGCCATACCGTAAATCACTATGTAATAGTGCCTCTATGTTGATACAGCTTGAAAACAATAAGGCATACATAAAACATACACACAAAATCAATTCTTATATTACAGTCTCACTCTACACTAGGAGTAAAGAGTAAATTAAAGATCAGTAAATGAAAGATCAATTTAATACATTTCGTAACACTTTATATATCGATAGAGCAGGCAACCAAAATACTTTTTGCTTTTCTTGAATTACTCATGAACTTCCAATATTGCTGAGTGCATCAAAACCCTATCCAAAAACCGAGGAGACAAAATAAACACACACACTTCTCTGAAGAAGAAAGACAAATGGCTGACAGGCACATGAAAGAGTGTTCATCATCACCAGAGGGGAGATCCAAATCAGGAGACAATGAGCTATCATCTCACACCACTGAAAATAGCACACAAAACAAACAAAAATGGAAACCATCTGTGTTGGTGAGGATGTGGTGAAAAAGGAATCTCACGCCTTGCTGATGGGCATGTTGTTTGGTTTGACTCCCGTGGAAAACACTATGGAGATTTCTAAAAAAAAAAACAAAGTAATAACTAGAGCTCCCCTAGGACCCAGTAATTTCACTTCTTGCTATCTACCCTCACCCCAAGACACAAAAACATTCATACAAGAGTTGTATGTGCACCATTCTTCACTACAGCACTTAGTGCCTAGCACACCTAAACTAGGTGTGTGTAAGGACCATAAAAAAGGGGGCATGAGTCCTTCTGAGTGCTAACCAACAAACAGGTATTTGAGTAGCACTACCAGGAAAGGTGTGTCACCACTGTGTCACCTAGTGAGTGTCACAGTCAGAACTTGTGTGCCTCATGGGACTGGAGAGACAGCACAGCGGGTGGGGCGTTTGCCTGGCACTGGCCAAGCCAGATTCGATTTCCAGCATCCTATATGGTTCCCCGAGCCCCGCCAGGAGCTATTCCTGAGTGCAGAGCCAGGAATAACCCCTAAGCATCACCGGGTATTCCCCCCCCCCAAAAAAAAACCTGTGTGCCTCAGTGAAAACTGCGCATGCGCAAGAAGCATGTGCGCACGCACCACAACCAAAGGAGCTCAGAGCTGGCTGAGCACTGAGAGCTGATGGAGAGCCCCAGTGAGCACCACAGCTAAAAGTGTGTGGTATGCCCAGTCCAGGGTGTGTGCATCCCGGTCATTACACCATCCACAACAATGGTGCGGGGGGGGGGGGGGGGAGAAATCTTAAAATAGAAAAGGGAGATCCATAGAGTTAGTCAAGATCTCCTGGCCTTTATAAAGAAATGCCATTACAAAAATTTTAATAGATAGAAATATTTTCTTTACAAAAATATCTCCTCCCTCCAAACCCCTTGGAAGAGGAACTGTCGTCGGAAGCTGTTTTTCAACGAAAATTCAATGGAGCACAATTTAAATTTTTAATTGATTTTGAGCATAATGTCTGTGTTCATTTGTATTCCATTAAGAAAGGTATTTCCACTGAAAACTCTAGGGCGGGGGGGGGGGGTCGGTGAGGAGAGAAGGAATAAGAAAAGAATTTGATATTTGTCAAACACCTAGCCAGGCGCCAGACTCTGCCGGGCACGCTTCTTCTCTCCTCGCATTTGGTTCCATCTTCAACAATCTGTGCGGTGAGAATTCCAAGTCCCATTTTACAGAGAACAAAATAAAGACCCAGTGACCAAAGAGAGTTGCTCATCGCTTTCAAATTCGGCAATGATTCTCTTACCTCAGCAGTCAATTAACTCTAGTTCCCTTGAAATAAAGACCCAGTAGTTAAAAAAAAAAAAAGTTGTTCATCACTTTCAAATTCGGTAACGATTCCCTCACCACAGCAGCCAATTAACTCCAGTTCCCTCAGTTTGGCAGGAGTGTGGTCCTTGCCCTCAGCTCGCCCAGACACCTGTAGGAGCCAGCAGGACAGCTGCCCCTCGAGCTGCCCATCTGAGTGCTCAGAGCCCGACCCGGCTCTCACCCAAACACGGTGCACAGGGCAGAAGATCGCCTCGCTGCACTGCGGGACTGGCGAGAAGGAACTGTGTGGCCTTCTGCTCCAGTACCAGCTCCAGACAGCTGAAGTGACAGCCAAACACGGATGGCCCAGTGCCATCACTCTCAGTGCCTCATGCTGCCCACCCCTACTTGTATGAGAGAAGGAAAGAAAAGAAAAGGTTTCGAGAAAGAAAGAAAGAAAGAAAGAAAGAAAGAAAGAAAGAAAGAAAGAAAGAAAGAAAGAAAGAAAGAAAGAAAGAAAGAAAGAAAGAAAGAAAGAGAAAGAAAGAGAAAGAAAGAGAGAAAAAGAAAGAAAGAGAGAAAAAGAAAGAAAGAAAGAAAGAAAGAAAGAAAGAAAGAAAGAAAGAAAGAAAGAAAGAAAGAAAGAAAGAAAGAAAGAGGAAAAAAGAAAAAGAAAGAGAGAAAAAAAGAAAGAAAGGAAAAAAGAAAAAGAAAGAGAGAAAAAGAGAGAAAGAAAGAAAGAAAGAAAGAAAGAAAGAAAGAAAGAAAGAAAGAAAGAAAGAAAGAAAGAAAGAAAGAGAGAGAATTAAAATCACCTTCTATTACTTTGGAAAAGGAAAAACTTTCATAACAACTTTGAGAAAGAAAAGCAAAACGTGGATGATGAATTTTCAGTACATTATTATAGGCAGCTTTTCATTCTCTAACTTTCCCTTCTTAGTATTTAAATACTGTCATACAGACAGTATAAATACTTACATACAGACACATACACACACACACACACACACGCATGCACACACGCATGCACACACACATGCACCCTGTTCCTCTGCTTTCGCTCTTCACCCTCTTCCCTCATTTCCCCCAGTCTTTAAACAAGCCTGTTGAAATCGCTGTTCATACTTCACCTGTGGTCACTCCTCCATGTCCTTCTCTCTGGCTGCTCCCTACTCAGCTGCTAACAACCTGCCAACGTCAGTCGCGGTGACGTGGGGGCCTTTAAGCGCTCCGAAGGCAAAGTTTAGAAATTACTACACTCAGACTACCTTATGTAGGGGTGTGAGCATCCACATCATTTGTGGAGGCCCGTGCAAAATGAAAAGGTGGGGCTATCTTGCTTAAAAGCAAGAAGAAGGCCTTTTTTCCTTTTTATTCTGGGGTCTCTCTCCAAACAAATGGTGAGTTTTTTTAATTTGCTACTTATGACTTCCTTCCTTCGGCAGCAGGATGCTCAGGGAGCCAGGACGATATATTCACCGGCACCCAGGCCCTGGCCAGTACTCCACTTGTGCCCAGACGCCAGGTCCTTGGCTGGGAGTGAGCGTGGCAGCTGTCTCGGGCGCGAGCAGAGGAGCGAACAGCTGAGAGCTCATCCCAATAATGCGAGAAGCCGCAAAAGGCTAGAGCCCAGAGGCCCCAAGCCCTCTGCACATGTTCCAGGGCCCCCCGCCTGACTTCACTTGTAATCTACAAATCCTCAAGTAGAATCGTGCATCATTTCGAGACAATGACAAAGTGTGCTGTTTTGCAAGCACAGGCTCCCCGTTGGAGCACTGCTCGCAAGCCCATGAAGCAGGTTCCGGCTCTGCTACCTGCCGGGCAGAGAAACCCCACCTGACGTCTGTGTACAGTGGCATGGGCCATAAGATAGCTCGAGCTTCAATAGTTCGAGTTTTGCCACAAATATATGGGAGGAGCAGGTAGTCCCGGGCGCAGAAGAGGGGAAGATTGTCCACAGCATGGAAGAGCAAGTGTGAAACCCCAGTCTTTGGGCTCCGGAGTCTAGAATTGGTTCCGGAGGGGGTGTGTGATGGGACAGACAGGAGAGAATTAGTCCCAGGATCACTCCACATGAGCCATGCAGCCATTCAATAGAAACTATTTCTATCAATAATAGTACATTATTCAAAAAATTTTAAAGACTTGATATTCTATATGTCAGTGCCTTTTCTTAAAACATACAGTCTAAGAGAATTTGTTTTTTAAATCGTGGTTGTAAATTTGGTGTCTTCCCAATGTATCCTATTTAATATGCACCTGCCAATGGGACCCTCCCCTCCCAATCAACCGGGCGGTCACTCTAGCTGGGGAGGAGATACGTTACTCTAGATTTCTATTCCTCACTATATGACAGCTGCTTCTTTGATTGGGGGGAAGTTCTTCCAAAAGCCAGCGAGAGGGACATGCACCAACCCTGGTTTGACCTCAGGCACCACTTATGGTTCTTTGAGCACAGCCAGAAATAATCCCTGAGCACAGAGCCAGGAGTAAGCACTCAACACCACTAGGTGTGACCTCCCCCCCCCCAAAGAAAAAACAAACAGAAAACAAAAAGGCCCGAGAGCAAGGTAACAACAACAAGGTAACAAGGAGCAAGGAGGTTAAAGGGCAGCATTTAGCAGAGGAAATACCAAACCCAAAGAGGGAGGCATGTTCTTCAATCTGGCCCTTCCTTGCCCTCCTTTCCACATGCTTTTCTAGAACTCAGCTTTTTCTGATAGGGACTTTGTGGATAAACTTTCTCATGTAAACACAAAAGTCCTTTATTTTAGGAACTGAGCTCTCCCAGTCATTGTTTCCTAATTCAGTTACTCGAGATTTTTCCCCTGAAGCAAGACCACAGCATTTTTTGGTTGAACGGATATGCATTTGCTACAACAGCCGCTCCCAGAGTCGCCCCTTCACACTGGCCGATCACCCAGAAAATATCCCAGGAAAGAGAAGTGCAACACTGGATGTTAGCTCCAAATAGCACAATCTCTCAGCTCACTAGAGCAGAATCTCGCTCTAATACACTGGTCACGGGCTATATTACTGGCGCTCTTTATCCTATCTCTAGGTGGGAAAGCTATAATTTAAACTGACAGCATTACTCGTCATGAAGTCGGCGGGTTTACAATTTCTAAATGTCAGTTTGAACTTCTGACTAGTTCCTCGGAGCACTGCTGTTTGTTTCTAAATGAGCCGACTTGTCAGCTCTGCATACGTAAAAGCAGTTAATCAGCAATTTGCAGTACAACACGAGAGGAGTCAGCTGCGATGCTAACAGTGCGCCCACAAAGCACCTCCAATTAAGAAAGAAAGCCCAGTGCTAAGCCAATAATAACCTCATAGATCATAAAATTCATTCCCAGACTCAGAAGATGGAACATTTCAGGCCGGGGAACTGACTCTTTTGAAGTAGTGGTCTGCCTCTAGCCTGAAATACCCAGTTCCCCCCCCCCACCTTGCACCCCCCCACACACACCCCTCTGAAGGAGGAGACGTGGGCAACGGATGCAGAAAGAACTGCAGGCAATAGATGCAGAAGAACCCCTCAGGGTCCTGGCCCTGCTTGCTGGTGGCTTTTGTTCAGTTCCAACAGGCTCTTATTGTCTGCATTCCGTTATTCTACTCAGCCCTTTTCTTTGTGGCTTTCACATCCCCGCTTTTCAACTTTCGTTTTTCAGGTAGAAACTGTACCTTAAGTACCTAGAATCCTTCTAGATTTTTTTTTTTGCTTTTTGGGTCACAACCCAGCGATGCTCAGGGGTTACTCCTGGCTTTACACTCAGGAATTACTCCTGGCGGTGCTTGGGGGACCATATGGGATGCCAGGGATTGAACCCGGGTCGGCCGCGTGCAAGGCAAACGCCCTACCCGCTGTGCTATCGCTCCGGCCCCCCTTCTAGATTTTTATACTTATTGGATATATACCCACACACATAACAGTACAATAGAACAAAGTCAACCCCTATTACACCAATAGTGATGTCTCTAATAATCAGATTCTCTCATGAATAAGAGCTCTGTTTGGGGGTTCGAGAGAGAGTACAGCGGGTAAGTCGCTTGCCTTGCACACACTCGATCCAAGTTCAATCTCCAGCATCCCATATGGTCTCTCAAGCACTGCCAGGAATAATTCCTGAGTGCAGGGCCAGGAGTAGCCCCTGAGCATAGCTGGGTGTGCCCCCCAAAACAAAACAAAAGAGTGTCACACCCACAGCCTCTCAGCTCAGATTTTGTTTATCAGGCAAATTTAATTTAGTGATCAGGTCAAGGAAAAGACCTTCTCAGCAAAACCAATCATGCATTTTTCCCCTCCTTTGAGAACATGTTACTGGAGTGATAAAACAAACAAACAAACAAAACAGTAGCTCCATATATGCTAGGATGAATGGAGACATTACTGGGCCCACTCCAGCAAATCATTGATCAATGGGATGAGAGTATATACATCTCTCTCGGCGAGTTCGGCAAGCTACTGAGATATCCCGCCCACGCAGCAGAGTCTGGCAAGCTCCCTATGGCATATTGGATATGCCAAAAACAGTAATGATAGGTCTCATTCCCCTGACTCTGAAAGAGCCTCCAATCGTTGGGAAAGACGAGTAAGGAGAGGCTGCTAAAATCTCAGGGCTGAGAGGAATAGAGACATTACTGGAACCCGCTTGAGTAAATCAACGAACAACGGGATGACAGTGATACAGCGATACAGTGATATATGCTTCAAAGCTTTTTTCAGCAATTACTGGATCCAAGGGCATTTGCCCTGCACGATGGCCAACTCAAGTTCAACTCCTCTGCCCCTCTTGGAGAGTCCAGCAAGCTACTGAGAGTATCCCACCTGCATGGCAGAGCCTGGCAAGCTACCCGTGGCATATTCAATATACCAAAAACAGTAACAACAAGTCTCAGAATGGAGACGTTACTGGTGCCCGCTCAAGCAAATCGATGAGCAACGGGATGACAGTGATTATCAGTGACAGTGACTGGATCCAGGGGCATTCACCTACCTGTAAGCCAAAAGAGGATATATGACTGGATTCCAAGAAACAGAACCCGCCTCGTGGTTAAGTCCACATGACACCAACCGTTTGCCAGGCAGATGCATGCTGATAACAGACAGAGGTACTATTAGAGATCCTGCTAAAGCTAGTCCACTGGGTGTCATTCTGCCCAGAGAGGAAATCCGAGGCACGGGAATGTGCTCGAATTCACAGCAGTTCTTCATGAAACTCTCTGACCCAGAGAGGTGAAGCTGACAGAGAACTCTGACAGCACAGGCTCAGGCAACCCCTGAGCATGCACAGTGGATAGGTCCAGAGGTGCCTTGAGATCATGGAAGTGAAGCCCTCTGCCAGACACATCTGCACACGTATAGCAGAAACCAACAAACATTCCGCACACCAAGCAGGGCTACAACTGCCACACTGGTTTGAGGCTACTATGCCCCTCTGGATCATTCCATCATCCTAGTATTGTTCCCTGTAGAAAAAAGCTTCAAGATATACCCCTTATACACACACATAGACACACACACACACATGCATGGCTTACTATATCTTGTGGAATGTTTGTTTTAACAATTGAACCTACACTGCCCAATCATTAGCACCCAAAGTCTATGCTTTATATTAAGATTTAGTCTTGCTGTTATGTGCATGTTCTGTGGTTTGGGCAGATGTATTATGAATGACATATATCTATCATTATAATGTCACACTGAATAGGTTAGCCGCCTTTAAGAAATTCTCTGAGCTACCCCAGTTGTTGTGAAGCAAACCCAACATCCTCAGAGATGGGGCGTAGGGTACCCTTTTCTCACTATCACTATGAATTCTAAAACTTAGAAACATTACTTTTCTTTCGATGTCAACATACGCTGCTAGCTTTGATGTGACAGATTCATTCAGGTGATATTCAAGATTAGAAAATAAGTCCATTAAATGATGGACAGCAAAAAATGTGTCGTGTCTCACAGCTTAGCTACTGGGGAAAAAAAAAAACACTTGAACTTGAAAACACAGAAGCAAGCTTTCAGAAACTCTGGAACAGGACATACATGAGACGACATGCAAACACCAGACATCCATCTTATCCCCTTGGGTGACTCTTTTCATTAGTGTTAATGGGCTCCGTGACTATGTTTAGAGACTTTCTGGCAATTCTGTAAGAACACAAATCTTATTCTCTTGATGAGGTCCATTCTCTTAAACAAACAAACAAAAAATTCTATGGGTTCATATTAACACACATACACGTGACTGCTTGTATTTTACTTCTAATCACTTCTCCCTTTAATTGGAATTTATTAGTGTTATTAGAAGTCCTGCCAAACATTGAGTAACACAATGTAAAAATAGTACCAAAATTAGATTACACCAACATTTCTAATTAAATCCCTTTCATCGGGATTTAAAAATTTATAACTATGTGCAAAAGGGAGTAGCACTGGGTGTCAGTGCTCGCCACAAATGATTTAAACTCAACACACAATAGAGCACATATCACTATTTATTAACACCGATTTGCATGGGTTGAAAGCACTACATGAAACTAAACCAGGAAGCATGAACCACAACCTGGCACCTGTGGGGGCCAACATGCCTCCCTCCTGTGCGTGTATGTGTACGTCTCTTCTGAAAGCACTATTCGCAACACGAAATGCACGGAATTGAAAGAAGGTAAAGTGATAAACATGAAAATCTTTCAGTAACAGTCCTGCAAACCACAGTGCCTAAAAGGGGGAAAGGGGGGTATGACTACCACTATTACTATCACTATCATCCCATTGCTCATCGATTTGCTCGAGTGGGCACCAGTAACATCTCCATTGTGAGACTTGTTATTACTGTTTTCGGCATATTGAATATGCCACAGGTAGCTTGCCAGGCTCTGCCGTGCGGGCGGGATACTCTCGGTAGCTTGCTGGGCTCTCCGAGAGGGGCGGAGGAATCAAACCCGGGTCAGCTATGTGCAAGGCAAACGCCCTACTGCTGTGCTATCGCTCCAGCCCTGAAAGAAGGTAAAGTGACAAACATGATAATCTTTCAGTAACAGTACTGCAAACCACAGTACCTAAAAGGGGGATAAGGGGGTAAAAAAAAAATAAGAAGAAAAGTGTCTGCCACTGAGGCAGGCTGTGGGAGGGGAGTGGGAAGGAAACTGGGGACATTGGTGGAGGGAAATGTGCACTGGTGAAGGGATCGATGTCAGAACATTGTATGACTGAAACCTAATCACTAACAAGTTTGTAACTGTGTATCTTATGGTGATTCAATAAATATAAATATTTATGAATATATATGGTGCACTGAGCAACTAGAGAAAGAAAAAAAGAAAGAAAGAAAGAAAGAAAGAAAGAAAGAAAGAAAGAAAGAAAGAAAGAAAGAAAGAAAGAAAGAAAGAAAGAAAGAAGGAAGAGAAGGAGGGAAGGAAGGAAAGAAGGAAGGAAGGAAGGAAGGAAGGAAGGAAGGAAGGAAGGAAGGAAGGAAGGAAGGAAGGAAGGAAGGAAGGAAGGAAGGAAGGAAGGAGGGAGGAAGGAAGGAGGGAGGAAGGAAGGAGAGAAGGAGGGAGGAAGGAAGGAAGGAAGGAAGGAAGGAAGGAAGGAAGGAAGGAAGGAAGGAAGGAAGGAAGGAGGGAGGGAGGGAGGAAGGAAGGAAGGAAGGAAGGAAGGAAGGAAGGAAGGAAGGAAGGAAGGAAGGAAGGAAGGAGGGAGGAAGGAAGGAGAGAAGGAGGGAGGAAGGAAGGAAGGAAGGAAGGAAGGAAGGAAGGAAGGAAGGAAGGAAGGAAGGAAGGAAGGAAGGAAGGAAGGAGGGAGGGAGGGAGGAAGGAAGGAAGGAAGGAAGGAAGGAAGGAAGGAAGGAAGGAAGGAAGGAAGGAAGGAGGGAGGAAGGAAGGAGAGAAGGAGGGAGGAAGGAAGGAAGGAAGGAAGGAAGGAAGGAAGGAAGGAAGGAAGGAAGGAAGGAAGGGAGGAAGGAAGGAAAGAAGGAGGGAGGAAGGAAGGAAGGAAGGAAGGAAGGAAGGAAGGAAGGAAGGAAGGAAGGAAGGAAGGAAGGAAGGGAGGAAGGAAGGAGAGAAGGAGGGAGGAAGGAAGGAAGGAAGGAAGGAAGGAAGGAAGGAAGGAAGGAAGGAAGGAAGGAAGGAAGGAAGGAAGGAAGGAAGGAAGGAAGGAAGGAAGGGAGAAAGGAAGGAAGGAAGGAAGGAAGGAAAGAAATGCACGGGAAAAAATATGCAGGTCTAGCTAGCGTATATGACATTCTGTTCACCACGACAAAGCAATTGAAACACCACATGTTCTTCTCTACCAGGTTTTCTCTTCTAACACTTCCTTCTAGTCCCTGCTCTCCTGCTTCCATCACCCATCTTTCAACATTTCTTCCCTACTGAGCTCTCACCCTTGGTCCCTATTTTCTTAGACGCACACTTACTCCGCAAGGAAAGACAGAGTCACTGATAATCACCACAGAAAATGCTCTGGTGCTTTGGAGACAGGACAGCGCAGAGTCTCAACTTAGGCAATAGTGGGCAGCATTAAGGAAGATGATGCTTCACCGGGGGGGGTGGGGGGGGGGAGACTATCTCAGGCAAAGGAAAGTGCTCAAGAGAAAGCTCAGAGGCACAGACGCCATAGCCAGGAAGCAAGAACCATTCCACACAGTAAACCGGGTGGCGGGGAGGAAGGGGGGTAGGAGACAGGAAGAGACCAGTTCTGGTAAGAGAGGAGGAAGGAGAGTTAAATTGGGCCAGATAATTAAAGGTCTTGTTTTCCAATGAGTGCGGTCTTTATCCGCTCTGTTTTTGTTTTCATGGTGCTGAACAATGCAGCGGAGAAACAGATGGACACAGTAAGAACACGCCATTGTCTTTAGAGAAAGGCGCAAGGACAATGCAGTAGAGAGTGAAGAGCCTTTTCAACAGAGGTGTGGGACTCTATCCTATATGCCAGAAAATCCATTCATACCTCACACCATATGCAGAAAGCTAAGTAAAAACAAACCTTCGGCCTAAACATACAACCGAAAACTGTACACGCCTTAGAGGAAACCACTGGAGAACATTTCTGAGACTTTGGAGAAGGCAAAGGTTTCTTACATATCACACCAAATGCATAATTCACAAAACAGCACATTGGAAAAAGAAAACGGATCTTATTAAAATTTAAAACTGCTGATTCTTAACATGATGGCCTCTCAGCATCTGTATTGCAACGC